>NC_069501.1:779229425-779359425 GCF_027579735.1 Bombina bombina | reverse complement strand
TAAAGAAAATTGTGGGCTTTGTGTGAAATGTTATGTTGTTACCCTGAGGGAAAATGCATGTAATATTTATCAGAAAAATTCAATTTTTAAAGGCAAGCTGTCAAGAGATTGTTGTCTTCCTGAGGTCTGACATACTATTATGTATATGGATATATTTATAAAATAGGCTTTAAGCTATAACGTGGAACAATTAACTAGACGAAGCTAAACAGATGTGTCTCTGATATATGAAGATGCTGCTCGTAAATATGCATTAAAAATATAACATTAGATCATGGGATAGACTGTAAGCTGAAATATATTTATACATTCCATTATGTCCACTGGCATTCTTGATACTACTGTTGATTCTCAAAAACAAAACAAAAACACAAAATTGAAGAGATTTCCATTTGTGTTTCAAAGGGAAAAAAATCCGTCCTTAATATATTTTCATTACATGAATTTATACCTATTTTTATGCATAATAGTACCTTACTGGCCTTTGCTATGGCTGACTGACATTGCATCTTATTGTTTAGTTTTTTATCTAGAATAAATCAGAGTTTTTTTCATTTAATGATATCCCTAAATCAACCAAATTAAGTACCAGATTACAAGTGGATCACTAAAGCGTTAACTGTGCTAGAAGTACGCTATATGCGCACGTCAGGTTGCGCTCGTATTATGAGTTTAAAGTAATCTGATTTTGCTTCCGTTACCCCAACAAGCGCAAAAGCTCAACTTCAAATATCATGTGCGCATTCACGTATTCCCCCATAGAAGTCAATGTAGAAAAAAAACGTGGAAAACCACCCTAATCGATTGCAAACCCGATCACATATTCTCATGTGCGCTAACCCAACATAAATATTTTACATTCCAATGTTCTTTACATAAAATAATATGTTCTAAAAATTAAATACAAATAAATACATATTTCTACATATATCTGATGGTATTTTCGTACATTATATTATATATATATATATATATATATATATATATATATATATATATATATATATATATATATATATATATATATATATACAGGGAGTGCAGAATTATTAGGCAAGTTGTATTTTTGAGGATTAATTTTATTATTGAACAACAACCATGTTCTCAATGAACCCAAAAAACTCATTAATATCAAAGCTGAATAGTTTTGGAAGTAGTTTTTAGTTTGTTTTTAGTTATAGCTATTTTAGGGGGATATCTGTGTGTGCAGGTGACTATTACTGTGCATAATTATTAGGCAACTTAACAAAAAACAAATATATACCCATTTCAATTATTTATTTTTACCAGTGAAACCAATATAACATCTCAACATTCACAAATATACATTTCTGACATTCAAAAACAAAACAAAAACAAATCAGTGACCAATATAGCCACCTTTCTTTGCAAGGACACTCAAAAGCCTGCCATCCATGGATTCTGTCAGTGTTTTGATCTGTTCACCATCAACATTGCGTGCAGCAGCAACCACAGCCTCCCAGACACTGTTCAGAGAGGTGTACTGTTTTCCCTCCTTGTAAATCTCACATTTGATGATGGACCACAGGCTCTCAATGGGGTTCAGATCAGGTGAACAAGGAGGCCATGTCATTAGATTTTCTTCTTTTATACCCTTTCTTGCCAGCCACGCTGTGGAGTACTTGGACACGTGTGATGGAGCATTGTCCTGCATGAAAATCATGTTTTTCTTGAAGGATGCAGACTTCTTCCTGTACCACTGCTTGAAGAAGGTGTCTTCCAGAAACTGGCAGTAGGACTGGGAGTTGAGCTTGACTCCATCCTCAACCCGAAAAGGCCCCACAAGCTCATCTTTGATGATACCAGCCCAAACCAGTACTCCACCTCCAGCTTGCTGGCGTCTGAGTCGGACTGGAGCTCTCTGCCCTTTACCAATCTAGCCATGGGCCCATCCATCTGGCCCATCAAGACTCACTCTCATTTCATCAGTCCATAAAACCTTAGAAAAATCAGTCTTGAGATATTTCTTGGCCCAGTCTTGACGTTTCAGCTTGTGTGTCTTGTTCAGTGGTAGTCGTCTTTCAGCCTTTCTTACCTTGGCCATGTCTCTGAGTATTGCACACCTTGTGCTTTTGGGCACTCCAGTGATGTTGCAGCTCTGAAATATGGCCAAACTGGTGGCAAGTGGCTTCGTGGCAGCTGCACGCTTGACTTTTCTCAGTTCATGGGCAGTTATTTTGCGCCTTGGTTTTTCAACACGCTTCTTGCGACCCTGTTGACTATTTTGAATGAAACGCTTGATTGTTCGATGATCACGCTTCAGAAGCTTTGCAATTTTAAGAGTGCTGCATCCCTCTGCAAGATATCTCACTATTTTTGACTTTTCTGAGCCTGTCAAGTCCTTCTTTTGACCCATTTTGCCAAAGGAAAGGAAGTTTCCTAATAATTATGCACACCTGATATAGGGTGTTGATGTCATTAGACCACACCCCTTCTCATTACAGAGATGCACATCACCTAATATGCTTAATTGGTAGTAGGCTTTCGAGCCTATACAGCTTGGAGTAAGACAACATGCATAAAGAGGATGATGTGGTCAAAATACTCATTTGCCTAATAATTCTGCACTCCCTGTATATATATATATATATATATATATATATATATATATATATATATATATATATATATATATATATATATATATATGATTATATATAGGTATAGAGATATACAGATATATGTAGGAGTATCTATATATAAATATTTAGAACATATTTTGCTATTACAGAACATTGAAATGTGAAATATTTACATTAAATATATAATTAAAACCTTTATTAAAATTAATATTAATATGTTTTTTTCAGGTTTTAGCTACTTAACTGCAACATATAAATACATATAACTATATTAATACATAAGTACACATATACATATACATCATTTGACATGTATATGTATGCATCTCAATGTTAAAGCCCTTTGCCTGGCTTTTGTTTCTCTGACACCTGAGAACTCATACATTTGAGCCGTTATAACTTGCGTGTGCAATATATTTTTAAAATATTTTTTATTAGCTGGTGTTATTATGAGTGTAAGTGTTGTTTGTAATGTGTTTTGTGACACTTTCACCAGAGCTCTGAGGAAACAGTAATCATTCTAGTGTTAATCGTGTTAATAAACCCAGAACAGAACCTGGAGGCGTTCCATTTACCACTTTTGCCCAGCTTATGAATTTTCTAATAACAACAACTCTCACTCCTTTAGTCAGTTTTCAGTCAAAGCACAAACTGGTCTCTCTTAATTTGTACAATTATTTTGTATGTGGAACTGTACCAAATGCCTAAAAAAAAGCTAAATAGATCATATCTACTGCAACACTTTTATCTATACTTTTACTAACTTCCTTAATAGAATGCAATTAGGTTAGTTAAAGGGACACTGAACCCAAAATTTTCCTTTCGTGATTCAGATAGAGCATGCAATTTTAAGCAACTTTCTAATGTACTCCTATTATCAGTTTTTCTTCATTCTCTTGCTTTCTTTATTTGAAAAAGAAGGCATCTAAGCTATTCTTTTGGTTCAGAACCATGGAAAGCACTTGTTTATTGAAGGGTGAATTTATCCACCAATCGGCAGGAACAACCAAGGTTGTTCACCAAAAAAAGGCTGGCATCTAAACTTACATTCTTGCATTTCAAATAAAGATACCAAGAGAATCAAGATAATTTGATAATAGGAGTAAATTAGAAAGTTGCTTAAAATTGCATGCTCTATCTGAATCACAAAAGAAAAAATTTGGGTTCAGTGTCCCTTTAACTCCTACTAATGATATTAATGGCCAACATGTATTCCTGAGTATTTTCCCACCACAGATGTTAAGCTCACAGGTTTCTAATTTCCAAGTGTATCTTTTGGTCCCTTTTTAAATAAGAAAACAGGGTTTTTTCAGTTAAGCACTGAAAAGAAAGAATAAACATATTGCACTCACAGACATACTATAGTGTAACAGTATTTTTGCTCTATTGTTAAAACTTAACTTTTATTAAAAGCCGAGAAACTTAAAACAGGTGATTTGATAAAAACACATAAATGAGAATTAGAAAAATAGTCAGAAGGGAAAGAATAGAATTTCACAACTGCAGTGTTTTAGTAGCACTGTGTTAACAAATTTAGGGTATTGAAATAGTTAGCATAGGGTTAAATATTACCCAAGTAATGCTAGACCCAGTTTGTAAAACACTGGGCTATTGGAGAACAGTTAGGTTAGGAAATTTCACAACTGGACGTGTTTGAATACAGTGACTACTTGCAGCATATTTATATTCTAGGCAATGGGGGAAATTTATCAAATCGTCAACTGAAAATATGATTGAAACCCGCATCGTATTTGTCGCGAGATTGATCCGCTGTAGTTATCAAAGCGTCAACATCATCAAATGTTGAAATTTGTGATGTAATATACGCTCCTGCTATCTCAATCTGATGCAGATCGATGCTTGCGTCATTACAGATGTTTCAATTCACATTCAACTCTATTTGACCCTTTTCCAAATTTATCAAACATTTAACAGGTACGCCGCAACTATGCCAACACAGCGTACCTAGTTTTCAATCCGCCACCCTTGAGGCCGCGGATGCCATAGAAATCAAAGGGAGTCTGAGAACACAGAAAGCTTATGTTCGATGCTGCAAGAGAATATTACAGCATATTACATAATAAAAATAAATTAGAAACTTTATTAAAACTAACTTTATTTCTAAATCAAACAATATTATTGCTCCACATTTGGTGCACTAGTAGATTTAGGGATAAAAATGAAAAATACATTACTTCTTATGGGTTATGTTACAACTTTGTCTCTCATTCAAAAACAAGGGGGCAATATTATTTCTCCAAATTTGTTGCAAAGTTTTGGCCCAAACTTGTTGAACTAATAGATATAGAGATAAAAATGAAAGAAATACACATTATATAGCTAACTTCCTTTTTATTTTTTTGTAAAAATCTATTTGCACCATGTTTAAGCCATGTAATACAAGTCCCACTCTCCACTTTGCACCAAATTTGACGCAAAACTTTTCGCACCAATTATGACGCAAACACCTAAACAACCCACACACTAGTGAATTTTTCAACCACTTTTGATTGGAATATGCATAATCACATGATTTATGACATCAGCCAATCTGATTCAAATATACATTTTCAACTATCACTAACGAATCAAATTGCTCGATACTTGTGTCATTGATCACTTATCAGAACTTGTAAGTGCCATTTGTTACATTGTGTATTATACTTTGAAAGTATGTATATGGGAAATTATTATTAAAGATAAATTGATGTTTGATTCAATATAATCTTAAGATGATAGCTCAAAGGGATAGCCCACCTAACATTAAACTCTAATGAATCAGATACAGCAGAAATTAAATCACCTCTTTACTGTCATGATATTTTCAGGGTATTTCTTCCTTCTCTTGAATTTCTTTTTCAGTAAGAAATTACATCTTATATGCCAGCCCATTTTATAACACCAGTGTAGGGGTGGTTTTTAAAACTAAATTGCAAATAAATACATATGATACCCTGATTACATGTTTTATTCACAATTATTCCTGCTCAGAATAATAACAAATGTATGCTATATGTATAAGAAAATGTGAAAGTTCTGGTTTGGTGCTGTGAACATATATACCGTAAGAAATAAGAAGCGGTCTATGGCTATGTGATGTCATTTAAATATCAGGTCAATGCAACATATGCTGTATGTAATTCTCTGTGTTAACGGATAGGTAGATAAAGTAACTGGACACTCACCCTGCAAACCTCAATATCGTCTCGGGCATACACTGTGCACGGAAACAGAGTACCTCACTTTGACTGCTCAATCCGTAGTATGTCACAAAACAGGATCCTATTTCGGCCGCAGTCTAGTTCGACTCACTTCTGTGAGGACATAGACACAGCGGCACTGTCGATCCTTCCCTAACTCTGGAACTTCTCCGTGGCGGTGAAGTAGAGGGCTACTCTCCAATCAAATCGGAGACAGGCAAGTCACATGGAAACTTCGACCAATCCCATACAGAGTTTGACTTGCAGCAAAATTCAACTTGAAGGTTTACATGGAGCAATCAATACAAACAAACTGCCGAGGGTAGCCATGATATTGCTGTTGGAATCGGGATGTGGAGAGGATTCCTTGTAATCCAAGTAGATAATGAAAAAGAGAAAAATGTCTCGAACCTCCGAAGTATAAATAAAAATAGGCTTTATTGCAACAAGTTTAAAATGGGCATGGTGGGCAGAAAATGGGGTTAGACCAATAAAGTGAAATTGCAGAGTACAATAATTCATAGTTTTCAACAAAAAATCATAGTTTTCAACAAAAATAGAGTACAGATCATTATGCATATCAGAAAACAAGTAAAATATACAAATTTATATATACACACTTGCAAATATGCAGTTGATTCAGCGATCCAGAATAAAATATTCAGGTGATACACAACAAGAATATATAATCGAAAAACACATAACATCACATACTGTGGCACATATTGGGGGGTGAATGATGAGAAAGAGCTTAAGGATACCAATGAACTTGAAAGCTTAAAAATCATTCTAAGCTGATTTAAATAAATAAATAAAATTGTCAATCTCTGATAACAAATTAATGTGCATATTCGTAAAAAATCATTGCATATCTTAAAATCTGTTATAAAACATTATTGTGCATGCATAAAAAGGTAAGTTAATGAAAAAATGAATTCTTTCACTTAATGCACTCAGGTGATTATGATAACAAACCACCCATAAAGGTAGATAGATAATAAAGTGCTCTTCCATGTATAATCAGGGATAGATAATCTTATCAATTCATTGGTGGCTTGTTAAATAAAGACACAAGAATGCTGATAATAATTAGTTTATCATCAAAATAAACCCCCTCTTGTGGCGCTAAAATAAATGAAACATAGAAAGTATGCAGCTAGTGTAGTGTATATATGATTCTAAATGTATTTACTATGACACTGATGGATACTGGACCATGAAGCTGCTACTTCCAATGGTTAATAATATCAAGCTCGGAGTTGAAACCATATGGTACCTGAGTATGCAGCTTCATGATCCAGTAAATTTCTTGCCTGGCTAAAATTTGATCTTTATTACCTCCTCTGGGGGGTAGACGTATAGGTTCAATACCTCTTCACTTGAAAGATTTAATACTTTTACCGTGTACCTCAATAAAGTGCCTTGAAAGGGCAGAGCAAGGTTTTTCATACTTGATATATCCTAGATGTTCATGGATTTGAGTCCTGACATCTCTGCTCGTCATGCCCACATACTGTTTAGAGTGTTCAAGGCACTCTATGAGGTACACTACATAGTTACTTGAGCAATTGATACATCCTTTGATCATTAATTTTTCTTTAGTGTCACACGAGTAAAACTCTTTGCTCTCTACAATGGAATCACAGGCTTTACACCTGTGATTACCACATTTGTAAGTACCATTGACATGAAGCCAAGAGCCTGTGTTTCTTTTCTTGTTAGATAATTGTCTGGGAGCCAAAATATTGCCCAAAGTGAGATTCTTTGAGTATATACATTTGAATCCTTGCTCCACTATTGGTTGTAATTGAATATCTCCCAAAAGAATAGGGAAATATTTTTTCATAATGTTACAAGCTGAATTATAATCTGATGAATATTGAGTGATAAAAGACAATGATATATCTCCCTTTGGTTTCAATTTACTAGGATGCAATTGTTCTCTATCACTCAATAGTGTTTTATCTGCAAGTTGATCCAATAATTTAGGAGAGTAACCCCTGCTCTTGAGTCTTTATTTGATCTCCTTGCTTTCCTCAATGTATGCTCTCTCATTGCTACAGATTCTTCTAGCTCGCAAAAACTGACTCTTAGCTATCCCTTTAAAAACATGTGGACGGTGTCCACTTTTTTGATGTAAGATGGTATTACCTGATATAGGCTTTCTGAATAATTTTGAATGAATGGTATGTTCTGTAGAGTCGCCTGTCAAGGTAATATCTAGGAAATTGACAGTATTTTGGTGCCATTCATGAGTGAACTTCAGACTGTGTTGGCAATCATTCAAATATTGGAAAAAAGATTCAGCTCTAACCTCTGTAGATGACCAAATAAAAATCAAATCGTCTATGAAACATTGGTAAAACATTATTTCTGCTCTGAAGGGGTTCCCCATACCATAGATGAAGAAGCGTTCAAGCCATCCCATATACAAATTAGCATATGAGGGGGCAAATTTAATCCCCATGGCTGTACCTTGCTTCTATAAATAGAAAACCCCTTCGAAGCAGAAGTAATTGTGTTCCAAAAGGTATTTAGTGACTCGCAAGAGATACACAATGAATTCTTCTGTTAAATCTGTGCTAGAAGAAAGGAAAAACCTGACTGCCTCTAGACCCATGTGGTGCGGTATACTGGAATAGAGGGAAGCCACATCAACCGTGAGCCAGCTGTAACCATCCTCCCATTTAAAATCTTCTAACAAACCCAGTATGTGTGAGGTATCACGGATGTATCTTGGTAATGCCAGAACATAGGGCTGTAAGACCCCATCAAGCCAGTCACATAGTGGTTCCAACAAGGAGCCTATCCCTGACACAATGGGACGGCCCTTGATGTTGATCAAACTCTTATGAACTTTCAGCAGATGATGGAAGACAGGGATGATAGGATGTTGAACATAGAGGGAATCAGCTGTTTGCTGATCAAAGATTCCCAAACCCCGTCATCCAAGATCTGCGCAAGTTCATGTTGGTACCGTGTGGTTGGATTTTGATGAAGAATGGAATATGTGCACTGATCATTAAGTTGACGTAATGCTTTGCCCACATAATCAGCTCTATCTAACACCACAACACTTTCCCCCTTATCTGATTGTCGGATGCGAATAGAAGCTAAAGCTTCTTTCTCCGACCTGGAGAGGTTGTGTGGTGTGGATGTAGCTGATTGATTTAGTTTGGGGAGGTCCTCCACCACCCTTTTGTGGAATACCTCCAGGGATTTACCCCAATGATGTATTGGATAAAAACTTGAGGCAGCCCTTCTTTTAGGAAATCTAGCATTAGTTGAAACTACTGTCTGCATAGATTCTCTCTCCAAACTTTCTAAAGAGACAATACTGCAGGCTTCAGAAAAAGTAGTCGCTGGTGAATCATGTCTGGTAGTGGTGTCTATTGTATGTATAGGGTATGCGTTGATGTTGGTGCTTTCCATCATATTAAAGTGTTTGTTTAATGTAATCTTCCTAATGAAGCGGTTAAGATCAATAATAGTTTGGAAAAGGTTAAATTTGTGCCACAGTATGTGATGTTATGTGTTTTTCGATTATATATTCTTGTTGTGTATCACCTGAATATTTTATTCTGGATCGCTGAATCAACTGCATATTTGCAAGTGTGTATATATAAATTTGTATATTTTACTTGTTTTCTGATATGCTTAATGATCTGTACTCTATTTTTGTTGAAAACTATGAATTTTTGTTGAAAACTATGAATTATTGTACTCTGCAATTTCACTTTATTGGTCTAACCCCATTTTCTGTGATATTTGCCCATCTGTATATATTGTTTGTTGTGTAGGTTCAGACATACCAATGTTTAATTAGGGGTGTGTTTAGCACTAACCAATAACCATCCGTTACTAATTCTTTTTAAACGGCACATACCTGTGTCTGTTCAGGTTTATGATTACGGCCCAGGCCGAAACGCATAAAACCCTTTTGTTTGCGTGCCCACCATGTCCATTTTAAACTTGTTACAATAAAACAGATTTTTTTTATACTTCGGAGGTTCGGGACATTTTTTTCTTTTTCATTATACTATATATATATATATATAGTGGTATAAATAAATACAGAGATATGAAGGACAACATTGTTTAGAACAAAAAAAGGAATTTAGGCACATGTAAATATGTTTGCAAAAGATTTCTGACATAACACACATGCACAAACACACACACACACATATATATATATATATATATATATATATATATATATATATATATATATATATATATATATATATACACACACAAGTATGTGCAAATATATATGTACACATTCTAGCATTAATAATCATTTATAAAAACAAATTAGATAAAAGCATATCATGACTTCTAAAATACAAATACACATTAATTTATGTGAAATTATTATATAACTAATAAATATAAAAATTACTTTCTATGAGATATTGTTTGTTGAGGTATAAATGTAGCTATTTCTTGGACAATAACAGATAAAAAATAAAAGATTAGTTTTAGAGAAATGTGCTTGTTCATGGACAGTAATGAAATGGTATAAATAAAGTTTGGAAACAGCTGGCGAATGCACCGAGATTGACACTTTGATAAATAACCCCCAATATGTTTAAGTGAGCCAGTGTGGGTTCGAAAACCCATTTCCACTATATTATTTCCAAAGAATTGGTTATATATTGCTGCGGTCACGATTCAAAGTGAATTATGCCAATTAAACATATTTCCCTCTTATTAGTATTGAAATATTGTCCCCATTTAGCTATTAAAAAATATACACCACAGACAAACAAACACAGAGCCTCTGGCGCGTTTCACCATCAAGGCTTTTTCAAAGGGCGTTGAGCATAATTTCTCGCAATGATTTATATGATCTCGCTTACGTTTATTGGTTAATTCAGTTGTCAATCACTTCCAAAGTCATATGATTGGCGGAATTATGATGGTGTTGTTAAATACACTTTAACAACACCATACACTTTTGGGATTAGATTATGAGTAGATCAGTTTACTCAAAGGCAATTATGTTAGTGATATAATAGAAAATAGGTTCTAAATATGTTATTTCCTTAATTTTAAATGTACGATTACCGATTGGTCAATCTTATTGTCAGTCATTGTTATGGCATTAACGATTGGTTGTAACAGATGTCAATTATTTGTTTTAGTCCAATCATAGTGAACAGTGTCTTAAGTAGTTTTGTTTTAAAATAAAAAGATTAAACATTGGTATTACTGTGTAAATAATTTAGCGATTCAAAGTCTATAATGTGGAGAAAACAAGAAGGTGTGTGAGAGACAGAAATTGTGTAAAAAATCATATGTTTAAAATAAACGGCATTTGATGTTCCGGATTGGCTGATTAAACTGTCAATCAATTGTGAATAGTGATGTCGCGAACCTAAAAATTTCGGTTCGCGAACAGCCATTGACTTCAATAGGCAAGCGAACTTTAAAACCAACAGGGACTCTTTCTGGCCACAATAGTGATGGAAAAGTTGTTTCAAGGGGACTAACACCTGGACTGTGGCATGCCGGAGGGGGATCCATGGCAAAACTCCCATGGAAAATTACATAGTTGATGCAGAGTCTGGTTTTAAGCCATAAAGGGCATAAATCACCTAACATTCCTAAGATAGATAATCCCTTTATTACCCATTTCCCAGTTTTGCATAACTAACACATTTATAATAATATACTTTTAACCTCTGTGATTATCTTGTATCTAAGCCTCTGCAAACTGACCCTTTTTTCAGTTCTTTTGACAGACTTGCAGTCTAGCCAATCAGTGCCTGCTCCCAGATAACTTCTCGTGCACGAGCACAGTGTTATCTATATGAAATACGTGAACTAACACCCTCTAGTGGTGAAAAACTGTTAAAATGCAATCTGAAAGTGGTGGGCTTCAAGGTCTAAGAAATTAGCATATGAACCTCCTAGGTTAAGCTTTCAACTAAGAATACCAAGAGAACAAAGCAAAATTGGTGATAAAAGTAAATTGGAAAATTGTTTAAAATTACATGCTCTATCTGAATCCTGAAAGTTTATTTTGGCCTAGACTGTCCCTTTAACGCATTGCAAACAACCGCAAACAGTCCATTTGCACAACAGCAAACTCCCCATTTGCACAAGGTTGGATACCAAGCTAGCCATGTCCCGTTCCTTGTCCTCACTGATGTCATTGAAGGTCTCTTCCTCCACCCAGCCACTTTCAACACCAAGGGTCCCCGAAAGGTGACAACAAGCCCCCTGGGACGCCTGCTGTGTTTGGTCTTCCACCTCCTCAAAGCCACCTTCATCCTCTGACTCCTCTTCTTCAGACTCCTCTCTCTGCATTGCCTCTCTCTGCATTATTATAAGGTGTGTTAAGTAGTACTATTCCTATCAGTTTAATCCCTGTGGTGTCCCCTATCAGGGGACGTGTATATGGCATGGATTTTTGGAACCGGGAGATGGAAAATTATGCTTGGTCGGTCCGGCCACGAGATAGATTTGATAGATAGCTAGATAGATAGATAGATAGATAGATAGATAGATAGATACATAGATTAGATAGATAGATCAATAGATACATTTGATAAATTCGATAGATAGATCTGATAGATAAATAGATAGATTTGATAGATAGATAATTTCCCAGACATAGAATTACAAGACGTGCGGTCTGTGACCCATGGTAAGGTTCCCAGAGGCAGTTGCGGCTCTAGGGGACGTGTATATGGCATGGATTTTAGGAACCGGACGGGAGATGGAAAAAGATGCTTGGTCGGTCCTCCTACTTCAAATTTGGAGCACTGCGCGTGCAATCTACTGTGCCACCAGATATGAGTGGTTTGTTAAGTAGTACTATTCCTATCACTTTAATCCCTGTTACATGCCATTTTTTTTGTTTTGTTTTTTTAAAGCCACAGTGCAGCACTGTAGCAGCGGCCAGAAAAATTGATGTTAGTTTCCCTGGCAGAAAGTGCCCTAAAACATTGCAGCTTGAACACTAGTTGGTGGAGGATAAGTCACGCAAGTCATCCGGCATTCGTAGATAACATACAGCAGCTTGTGGACCATTTATAGCCCAAGGCAGATCATCTCCTTAGGCCTTTTTTACTCGAATGTATCGCCCAATGTCAGTCCCTTTGGGATCCATCCCTCATTCATCTTAATAAAGGTGAGGTAAAGGTGAGGTAATCTTGACTTTTTTTACCTAGCCGACTTCTCTTCTCAGTGACAATACCTCCTGCAGCACTGAAGGTCCTCTCTGACAGGATACTTGAAGCGGGGCAGGCCAGAAGTTCTATAGCAAATTGTGATTGGCCACAGGTCAAGCCTGCACACCCAGTAGTCAAGGGGTTCATTGCTCCTCAGAGTGTCGAGATCTGTCGGTCAAGTCATTCTCTGAGGGTGGACCCCGAAGGACTGTGGCGATGCATAGGAGTTAAAAAGCTCCGCATGTCCTCCATCAACAACACATCTGTTAAGCATCCTGTCCTTGCCGGCGTGGTCGTGGGAGTCGGAGGATTACTTTCAACTCTTCCCCTGTTAGATGATTCCAGTTGTGCTGTGACATCACCCTTATACGCTGTGTAAAGCATACTTTTTAATTTATTTTGGAACTGCTGCATCCTTTCCGACTTGCGGGAATTTGTTAACATTTCAGGCACTTTATGCTTATACCGGGGGTCTAGTAGCATGGACACCCAGTACAGGTCGTTTTCCTTCAGTTTTTTTATGCAAGGGTCACTCAACAGGCACGACAGCATGAAAGACCCCATTTGCACAAGTTTGGATGCCGAGCTACTCATGTCCCGTTCCTCGTTCTCAGTGATCTCACTGAAGGTATGTTCTTCCCCCCAGCCACGTACAACACCATGGGTACCAGATAGGTGACAACGAGCACCCTGGGATGCCTGTTGTGGTTGGTCTTCCTCCTCCTCCTCCTCAAAGCCACATTCCTCCTCTGACTCCTCTTCCTCACAATCCTCTTCCAGCGTTGCCGCTGGTCCAGCAAGCAATGCTGATAAGGCTGTTTCTGGTGGTGATGGTGACCACAACTCTTCCTCTTCCTCTTCACGCTTATCTACGGCCTGATCTAGCACTCTTCGCCGGGCACGCTCCAGGAAGAAAACAAATGGTATGATGTCACTGATGGTGCCTTCGGTGCAACTGACTAGGTTTGTCTCCTCCTCAAAAGGACGCATGAGCCTACAGGCATTGCGCATGAGCATCCAGTAAATTGGCAAAAAAATCCCCAGCTCCGCAGAGGCTGTCCTAGCACCCCGGTCATACAAATACTTGTTAACAGCTTTTTCTTGTTGGAGCAGGCGGTCAAACATTAGGAGTGTTGAATTCCAACGTGTCGGGCTGTCGCAAATCAAGCGCCCCACTGGGATGTTGTTTCGCCGCTGGATATCGCCTTAGCCGTGTAGGAACGCCTGAAATGGCCACACACCTTCCTGGCCTGCTTCAGGATGTCATGTAAGCCTGGGTACTTATGCACAAAGCATTGTACGATCAGATTACACACATGTGCCATGCACGGCACATGTGTCAACTTGCCCAATTTCAATGCCGCCACCAAATTACTTCCGTTGTCAGAAACCACTTTGCCGTTCTCCAGTTGGTGTGGAGTCAGCCACTGATCCACCTGTGCATTCAGGGTGGACAGGAGTGCTGTTCCTGTGTGAATCTCTGCTTTCAGACAAGTCAACCCCAAGACTGCGTGACACTACCATATTCGGGATGTGGAATAGTACGTGCGGAGTTGGGGGAGTGCCGTTGATGTGGAGCAAGACGCAGCACAGAAGAGGACTCAGCCGAGGAAGAGGTTATGGAAGAGGATGGAGTAGGAGGAATAGAGGAGGTAGCAGCAGGCCTGCCTGCAAGTCGTGGGGGTGTCACAAACTCCACTGCAGAGCCACACATTCCATGCTTGGCAGCCATCAGCAGGTTTACCCAATGTGCAGTGTAGGTGATATACCTGCCCTGACCATGCTTTGCAGACCTGATATCAATGGTCAGATGGACCCTTGCCCCAACACTGTGTGCCAGACATGCCATTACTTCCTTTCGCACAATCGAGTACAGGTTGGGGATTGCCTTTTGTGCAAAGAAATTTCGGCCGGGTACCTTCCACTGCAGTGTCCCAATAGATACAATTTTTTGAACGCCTCAGACTCCACCAGCTTGTATGGTAAAAGCTGGCAGGCTAAGAGTTCAGACAAGCCAGCTGTTAGACGCCGGGCAAGGGGGTGACTTTGGGACATTGGCTTCTTACGCTCAAACATGTCCTTGACAGACACCTGACTGTGGGCAGATGAGCAGGAACTGCTACGGAAGAGAGACGGAGTGGCAGATGGTTGAGAGGGGGTAAGGAGGACAGCAGTGGTTGACGTGGCTGAAGATACTGGACCAGGAGGAGGATGGCGGCTTTGAGTTTGTGTGCTGCTTCTACTCATGTGTTCATCCCATCGGCGTTTGTGATGTGAGATCATGTGCCTTCGCAAAGCAGTTGTACCTAGGTGGGTGTTGCACTTCCCATGACTCAGTTTCTTTTGGCGCAGGTTGCAAATGGCATCGCTGTTGTCAGAGGCAGAGACACAAAAAAAATGCCACACTGCTGAGCTCTGCGATGACGGCATTCTGGTGGTGGCTACAGCATGCATTGATTGGCGTGCTGTCTGGCTGAACCCGGGAGCCGATGCATGCTGTCTGACTGTGCCACTAGCTCCTTGCGACGACTTCACCCTGCTTCAACTCGTCTCCTCCTCTCTGTCTCCCCATCTGAACTTTCCCCCTTTTCTTCATCTCTTCTAGCGGGCACCCATGTGACATCCATGGACGCATTATCATCAACCGCTTCACTTGTATCTGACAAATTAACAAAGGAAGCAGCAGCGGGTACAACATCATCATCATCATCACACCGTACGTCCATGTCTGTAATGCTGCCTGACTGAGACATATCACTGTTATCTACATCCTCTGTCAATGATGGTTGCGCATCACTCATTACTTCCAACTAATGTGTCAATAACTCCTCTGACATATCAAGTGAAGGGGCTGTGGTGCTAGTGTTGGAGGTGGCGGCCGGCGGGCGAGTGGCACTGGTCACTTGAGAGGTGCCCGAAGCTAAGCTGGAGGTGGATGCTGCGTCAAGGTTCCGAGCGGAAGCTATAGAAGATTGGGTGTCCTGTGTTAGCCAGTCAACTAGGTACTCCTCAGAACTTTTCGCATTCATGGTACGTGGCCTCTGAACACTGGGCATTATTGTAGGGTCAAAGGGAATAACAGCACCACGACCACAACGGCACCTGCGGGGTGGCCTGCCTCTGTCTGTCATTTTTGTTTAAAAATGTACACTTACACTACTATTAAACAAAATATGAGTGGTGACACTGGGAAAGTTGGCACAGTATATGCTGTGAGCCTGACACAAAAAGCAGACTGATGTTTCACAATCCAAAAAGTTAATTTTTTTTAAATGTACCCTTACACTACTATTAAACAAGATACGAGTGATGCCACTGGGCAAGTGGGCACAGTATAAGCTGTGAGCCTGACACAAAAAAGCAGACTGATGTTTCACAATCCAAAAAGTTTATTTTTTTAAAATGTACACTTACACTACTATTAAACAACATATGAGTGGTGGCACTGGGCAAGTGGGCACAGTATACGCTGTGAGCCTGACACAAAAAAGCAGACTGATGTTTCACAGTCAAAAAAGTTTATTTTTTAAATATTTATACTACTGTTACAACAAATATGAGTGGTGGCACTAGTTGGCAAGTGGGCCTGGCACACACGCTGGCAGGCAGGCAGGCAACTGCAATTAGATTACACTAGCAGACTGATGTTTCACAGTCAAAAAAGTTTTTTTTTAAAATATTTACACTACTGTTACAACAAATATGAGTGGTGGCACTAACTTGGCAAGTGGGCCTGGCACACACGCTGGCAGGCAGGCAACTGCAATTAGATTACACTAGCAAACTGATGTTTCACAGTCAAAAAAGTGTTTTTTTTAAATATTTACACTACTGTTACAACAAATATGAGTGGTGGCACTAACTTGGCAAGTAGGCCTGGCACATACGCTGGCAGGCAGGCAACTGCAATTAGATTACACTAGCAGACTGATGTTTCACAGTCAAAAAATATTTTTTTTTAAATATTTACACTACTGTTACAACAAATATGAGTGGAGGCACTAACTTGGCAAGTGGGCCTGGCACACACGCTGGCAGGCAGGCAAGCAACTGCAATTAGATTACACTAGCAGACTGATGTTTCACAGTCAAAAAAGTTTTTTTTTAAATATTTACACTATTGTTATAACAAATATGATTGAAGGCACTAGTTGGCAAGTGGGCCTGGCACACACGCTGGCAGGCAGGCAACTGCAATTAGATTACACTAGCAGACTGATGATTCACAGTCAAAAAAGTTATTTTTTTAAATATTTACACTATTGTTACAACAAATATGAGTGGTGGCACTAACTTGGCAAGTGGGCCTGGCACACACGCTGGCAGGCAGGCAACTGCAATTAGATTACACTAGCAGACTGATGTTTCACAGTCCAAAAAGTTTTTTTAAAAAAATATTTACACTACTGTTACAACAAATATGAGTGGTGGCACTAACTTGGCAAGTGGGCCTGGCACACACGCTGGCAGGCAGGCAACTGCAATTAGATTACACTAGCAAACTGATGTTTCACAGTCAAAAAAGTGTTTTTTTAAAATATTTACACTACTGTTACAACAAATATGAGTGGTGGCACTAACTTGGCAAGTAGGCCTGGCACATACGCTGGCAGGCAGGCAACTGCAATTAGATTACACTAGCAGACTGATGTTTCACAGTCAAAAAATATTTTTTTTTAAATATTTACACTACTGTTACAACAAATATGAGTGGAGGCACTAACTTGGCAAGTGGGCCTGGCACACACGCTGGCAGGCAGGCAAGCAACTGCAATTAGATTACACTAGCAGACTGATGTTTCACAGTCAAAAAAGTTTTTTTTTAAATATTTACACTATTGTTATAACAAATATGATTGAAGGCACTAGTTGGCAAGTGGGCCTGGCACACACGCTGGCAGGCAGGCAACTGCAATTAGATTACACTAGCAGACTGATGATTCACAGTCAAAAAAGTTATTTTTTTAAATATTTACACTATTGTTACAACAAATATGAGTGGTGGCACTAACTTGGCAAGTGGGCCTGGCACACACGCTGGCAGGCAGGCAACTGCAATTAGATTACACTAGCAGACTGATGTTTCACAGTCCAAAAAGTTTTTTTAAAAAAATATTTACACTACTGTTACAACAAATATGAGTGGTGGCACTAACTTGGCAAGTGGGCCTGGCACACACGCTGGCAGGCAGGCAACTGCAATTAGATTACACTAGCAGACTGATGTTTCACAGTCAAAAAAGTTTTTTTAAAAAAATATTTACACTACTGTTACAACAAATATGAGTGGTGGCACTAACTTGGCAAGTGGGCCTGGCACACACGCTGGCAGGCAGGCAACTGCAATTAGATTACACTAGCAGACTGATGTTTCACAGTCAAAAAATATTTTTTTTTAAATATTTACACTACTGTTACAACAAATATGAGTGGTGACACTAACTTGGCAAGTGGGCCTGTCACACACGCTGGCAGGCAGGCAACTGCAATTAGATTACACTAGCAGACTGATGTTTCACAGTCAAAAAAGTTTTTTTTTAAATATTTACACTACTGTGATAACAAATATGAGTGGTGGCACTAGTTGGCAAGTGGGCCTGGCACACACGCTGGCAGGCAGGCAACTGCAATTAGATTACACTAGCAGACTGATGTTTCACAGTCAAAAAAGTTATTTTTTTAAATATTTACACTACTGTTACAACAAATATGAGTGGTGGCACTAACTTGACAAGTGGGCCTGGCACACATGCTGGCAGGCAGGCAACTGCAATTAGATTACACTAGCAGACTGATGTTTCACAGTCAAAAAAGTTTTTTTTTTAAATATTTATACTACTGTTACAACAAATATGAGTGGTGGCACTAACTTGGCAAGTGGGCCTGGCACACACGCTGGCAGGCAGGCAGGCAACTGCAATTAGATTACACTAGCAGACTGATGTTTCACAGTCAAAAGAGTTTTTTTTTAAATATTTACACTACTGTTACAACAAATATGAGTGGTGACACTAACTTGGCAAGTGGGCCTGGCACACACGCTGGCAGGCAGGAAACTGCAATTAGATTACACTAGCAGACTGATGTTTCACAGTCAAAAAAGTTTTTTTTTCAAATATTTACACTACTGTTACAACAAATATGAGTGGTGGCACTAACTTGGCAAGTGGGTCTGGCCCACACGCTGGCAGGCAGGCAACTGCAATTAGATTACACTAGCAGACTGATGTTTCACAGACAAAAAAGTTTTTTTTTTACAAAATTTACACTACTGTTAAAACAGATATGAGTGGTGGCACTTAGCAAGTGGGCCTGGCACACACGCTGGCAGGCAGGCAGGCAACTGCAATTAGATTACACTAGCAGACTGATGTTTTACAGTATAAATTACACAGGCAAAAAAAAAAGATGTTCTAGCCCTAAAAATGGCTTTTTGGGGTGCTGTCCTTACAGCAGAGATCAGATGAGTCCTTCAGGACTGTAGTGGACACTGAATACACTAGCCTAGCTATGAATTTCCCTATAAAATCAGCAGCAGCTACACTATCCCTCCTCTCACTTAGAATGCAGGATCAGAATGAATCTACAATGGCTGCTGTCCAGGAGCTGGGAGGGTCTGGGAGGGAGTGTCTGCTGCTGATTAGCTGAAATGTGTCTGCAGACTTTGAGATACAGGGTAAAAGTTTACTCAATGATGACGAATAGGAGGCGGATCGAACATCGCATATGTTCGCCCGCCGTGGCGAACACGAACAAGCTATGTTCGCCGGTAACTATTCGCCTGCGAACTATTCGCAACATCCCTAATTTTGAATGTGAACAGAGTGTTGTATTAAAAAAAGATTACATAGTCAATCAAAAGTGTTACATTGTGGTATCCAAAAATGATACATTAAGAGTGAATCTTAACTTAAGGCTACAAGAGAGAGGATACAGTAAAGGGAATCTCAAGAAAGCAAAATACAGGGCATTACATACCCCAAGAACAGAGTTATTACAAACTAAAACAAATCAGTAGATAACATACAGCAGCTTGTGGACCATTTATAGCCCAAGGCAGATCATCTCCTTAGGCCTTTTTTACTCGAATGTATCGCCCAATGTCAGTCCCTTTGGGATCCATCCCTCATTCATCTTAATAAAGGTGAGGTAAAGGTGAGGTAATCTTGACTTTTTTTACCTAGCCGACTTCTCTTCTCAGTGACAATACCTCCTGCAGCACTGAAGGTCCTCTCTGACAGGATACTTGAAGCGGGGCAGGCCAGAAGTTCTATAGCAAATTGTGATTGGCCACAGGTCAAGCCTGCACACCCAGTAGTCAAGGGGTTCATTGCTCCTCAGAGTGTCGAGATCTGTCGGTCAAGTCATTCTCTGAGGGTGGACCCCGAAGGACTGTGGCGATGCATAGGAGTTAAAAAGCTCCGCATGTCCTCCATCAACAACACATCTGTTAAGCATCCTGTCCTTGCCGGCGTGGTCGTGGGAGTCGGAGGATTACTTTCAACTCTTCCCCTGTTAGATGATTCCAGTTGTGCTGTGACATCACCCTTATACGCTGTGTAAAGCATACTTTTTAATTTATTTTGGAACTGCTGCATCCTTTCCGACTTGCGGGAATTTGTTAACATTTCAGGCACTTTATGCTTATACCGGGGGTCTAGTAGCATGGACACCCAGTACAGGTCGTTTTCCTTCAGTTTTTTTATGCAAGGGTCACTCAACAGGCACGACAGCATGAAAGACCCCATTTGCACAAGTTTGGATGCCGAGCTACTCATGTCCCGTTCCTCGTTCTCAGTGATCTCACTGAAGGTATGTTCTTCCCCCCAGCCACGTACAACACCATGGGTACCAGATAGGTGACAACGAGCACCCTGGGATGCCTGTTGTGGTTGGTCTTCCTCCTCCTCCTCCTCAAAGCCACATTCCTCCTCTGACTCCTCTTCCTCACAATCCTCTTCCAGCGTTGCCGCTGGTCCAGCAAGCAATGCTGATAAGGCTGTTTCTGGTGGTGATGGTGACCACAACTCTTCCTCTTCCTCTTCACGCTTATCTACGGCCTGATCTAGCACTCTTCGCCGGGCACGCTCCAGGAAGAAAACAAATGGTATGATGTCACTGATGGTGCCTTCGGTGCAACTGACTAGGTTTGTCTCCTCCTCAAAAGGACGCATGAGCCTACAGGCATTGCGCATGAGCATCCAGTAAATTGGCAAAAAAATCCCCAGCTCCGCAGAGGCTGTCCTAGCACCCCGGTCATACAAATACTTGTTAACAGCTTTTTCTTGTTGGAGCAGGCGGTCAAACATTAGGAGTGTTGAATTCCAACGTGTCGGGCTGTCGCAAATCAAGCGCCCCACTGGGATGTTGTTTCGCCGCTGGATATCGCCTTAGCCGTGTAGGAACGCCTGAAATGGCCACACACCTTCCTGGCCTGCTTCAGGATGTCATGTAAGCCTGGGTACTTATGCACAAAGCATTGTACGATCAGATTACACACATGTGCCATGCACGGCACATGTGTCAACTTGCCCAATTTCAATGCCGCCACCAAATTACTTCCGTTGTCAGAAACCACTTTGCCGTTCTCCAGTTGGTGTGGAGTCAGCCACTGATCCACCTGTGCATTCAGGGTGGACAGGAGTGCTGTTCCGGTGTGAATCTCTGCTTTCAGACAAGTCAACCCCAAGACTGCGTGACACTACCATATTCGGGATGTGGAATAGTACGTGCGGAGTTGGGGGAGTGCCGTTGATGTGGAGCAAGACGCAGCACAGAAGAGGACTCAGCCGAGGAAGAGGTTATGGAAGAGGATGGAGTAGGAGGAATAGAGGAGGTAGCAGCAGGCCTGCCTGCAAGTCGTGGGGGTGTCACAAACTCCACTGCAGAGCCACACATTCCATGCTTGGCAGCCATCAGCAGGTTTACCCAATGTGCAGTGTAGGTGATATACCTGCCCTGACCATGCTTTGCAGACCTGATATCAATGGTCAGATGGACCCTTGCCCCAACACTGTGTGCCAGACATGCCATTACTTCCTTTCGCACAATCGAGTACAGGTTGGGGATTGCCTTTTGTGCAAAGAAATTTCGGCCGGGTACCTTCCACTGCAGTGTCCCAATAGATACAATTTTTTGAACGCCTCAGACTCCACCAGCTTGTATGGTAAAAGCTGGCAGGCTAAGAGTTCAGACAAGCCAGCTGTTAGACGCCGGGCAAGGGGGTGACTTTGGGACATTGGCTTCTTACGCTCAAACATGTCCTTGACAGACACCTGACTGTGGGCAGATGAGCAGGAACTGCTACGGAAGAGAGACGGAGTGGCAGATGGTTGAGAGGGGGTAAGGAGGACAGCAGTGGTTGACGTGGCTGAAGATACTGGACCAGGAGGAGGATGGCGGCTTTGAGTTTGTGTGCTGCTTCTACTCATGTGTTCATCCCATCGGCGTTTGTGATGTGAGATCATGTGCCTTCGCAAAGCAGTTGTACCTAGGTGGGTGTTGCACTTCCCATGACTCAGTTTCTTTTGGCGCAGGTTGCAAATGGCATCGCTGTTGTCAGAGGCAGAGACACAAAAAAAATGCCACACTGCTGAGCTCTGCGATGACGGCATTCTGGTGGTGGCTACAGCATGCATTGATTGGCGTGCTGTCTGGCTGAACCCGGGAGCCGATGCATGCTGTCTGACTGTGCCACTAGCTCCTTGCGACGACTTCACCCTGCTTCAACTCGTCTCCTCCTCTCTGTCTCCCCATCTGAACTTTCCCCCTTTTCTTCATCTCTTCTAGCGGGCACCCATGTGACATCCATGGACGCATTATCATCAACCGCTTCACTTGTATCTGACAAATTAACAAAGGAAGCAGCAGCGGGTACAACATCATCATCATCATCACACCGTACGTCCATGTCTGTAATGCTGCCTGACTGAGACATATCACTGTTATCTACATCCTCTGTCAATGATGGTTGCGCATCACTCATTACTTCCAACTAATGTGTCAATAACTCCTCTGACATATCAAGTGAAGGGGCTGTGGTGCTAGTGTTGGAGGTGGCGGCCGGCGGGCGAGTGGCACTGGTCACTTGAGAGGTGCCCGAAGCTAAGCTGGAGGTGGATGCTGCGTCAAGGTTCCGAGCGGAAGCTATAGAAGATTGGGTGTCCTGTGTTAGCCAGTCAACTAGGTACTCCTCAGAACTTTTCGCATTCATGGTACGTGGCCTCTGAACACTGGGCATTATTGTAGGGTCAAAGGGAATAACAGCACCACGACCACAACGGCACCTGCGGGGTGGCCTGCCTCTGTCTGTCATTTTTGTTTAAAAATGTACACTTACACTACTATTAAACAAAATATGAGTGGTGACACTGGGAAAGTTGGCACAGTATATGCTGTGAGCCTGACACAAAAAGCAGACTGATGTTTCACAATCCAAAAAGTTAATTTTTTTTAAATGTACCCTTACACTACTATTAAACAAGATACGAGTGATGCCACTGGGCAAGTGGGCACAGTATAAGCTGTGAGCCTGACACAAAAAAGCAGACTGATGTTTCACAATCCAAAAAGTTTATTTTTTTAAAATGTACACTTACACTACTATTAAACAACATATGAGTGGTGGCACTGGGCAAGTGGGCACAGTATACGCTGTGAGCCTGACACAAAAAAGCAGACTGATGTTTCACAGTCAAAAAAGTTTATTTTTTAAATATTTATACTACTGTTACAACAAATATGAGTGGTGGCACTAGTTGGCAAGTGGGCCTGGCACACACGCTGGCAGGCAGGCAGGCAACTGCAATTAGATTACACTAGCAGACTGATGTTTCACAGTCAAAAAAGTTTTTTTTTAAAATATTTACACTACTGTTACAACAAATATGAGTGGTGGCACTAACTTGGCAAGTGGGCCTGGCACACACGCTGGCAGGCAGGCAACTGCAATTAGATTACACTAGCAAACTGATGTTTCACAGTCAAAAAAGTGTTTTTTTTAAATATTTACACTACTGTTACAACAAATATGAGTGGTGGCACTAACTTGGCAAGTAGGCCTGGCACATACGCTGGCAGGCAGGCAACTGCAATTAGATTACACTAGCAGACTGATGTTTCACAGTCAAAAAATATTTTTTTTTAAATATTTACACTACTGTTACAACAAATATGAGTGGTGGCACTAACTTGGCAAGTGGGCCTGGCACACACGCTGGCAGGCAGGCAAGCAACTGCAATTAGATTACACTAGCAGACTGATGTTTCACAGTCAAAAAAGTTTTTTTTTAAATATTTACACTATTGTTATAACAAATATGATTGAAGGCACTAGTTGGCAAGTGGGCCTGGCACACACGCTGGCAGGCAGGCAACTGCAATTAGATTACACTAGCAGACTGATGATTCACAGTCAAAAAAGTTATTTTTTTAAATATTTACACTATTGTTACAACAAATATGAGTGGTGGCACTAACTTGGCAAGTGGGCCTGGCACACACGCTGGCAGGCAGGCAACTGCAATTAGATTACACTAGCAGACTGATGTTTCACAGTCCAAAAAGTTTTTTTAAAAAAATATTTACACTACTGTTACAACAAATATGAGTGGTGGCACTAACTTGGCAAGTGGGCCTGGCACACACGCTGGCAGGCAGGCAACTGCAATTAGATTACACTAGCAAACTGATGTTTCACAGTCAAAAAAGTGTTTTTTTTAAATATTTACACTACTGTTACAACAAATATGAGTGGTGGCACTAACTTGGCAAGTAGGCCTGGCACATACGCTGGCAGGCAGGCAACTGCAATTAGATTACACTAGCAGACTGATGTTTCACAGTCAAAAAATATTTTTTTTTAAATATTTACACTACTGTTACAACAAATATGAGTGGAGGCACTAACTTGGCAAGTGGGCCTGGCACACACGATGGCAGGCAGGCAAGCAACTGCAATTAGATTACACTAGCAGACTGATGTTTCACAGTCAAAAAAGTTTTTTTTTAAATATTTACACTATTGTTATAACAAATATGATTGAAGGCACTAGTTGGCAAGTGGGCCTGGCACACACGCTGGCAGGCAGGCAACTGCAATTAGATTACACTAGCAGACTGATGATTCACAGTCAAAAAAGTTATTTTTTTAAATATTTACACTATTGTTACAACAAATATGAGTGGTGGCACTAACTTGGCAAGTGGGCCTGGCACACACGCTGGCAGGCAGGCAACTGCAATTAGATTACACTAGCAGACTGATGTTTCACAGTCCAAAAAGTTTTTTTAAAAAAATATTTACACTACTGTTACAACAAATATGAGTGGTGGCACTAACTTGGCAAGTGGGCCTGGCACACACGCTGGCAGGCAGGCAACTGCAATTAGATTACACTAGCAGACTGATGTTTCACAGTCAAAAAAGTTTTTTTAAAAAAATATTTACACTACTGTTACAACAAATATGAGTGGTGGCACTAACTTGGCAAGTGGGCCTGGCACACACGCTGGCAGGCAGGCAACTGCAATTAGATTACACTAGCAGACTGATGTTTCACAGTCAAAAAATATTTTTTTTTAAATATTTACACTACTGTTACAACAAATATGAGTGGTGACACTAACTTGGCAAGTGGGCCTGTCACACACGCTGGCAGGCAGGCAACTGCAATTAGATTACACTAGCAGACTGATGTTTCACAGTCAAAAAAGTTTTTTTTTAAATATTTACACTACTGTGATAACAAATATGAGTGGTGGCACTAGTTGGCAAGTGGGCCTGGCACACACGCTGGCAGGCAGGCAACTGCAATTAGATTACACTAGCAGACTGATGTTTCACAGTCAAAAAAGTTATTTTTTTAAATATTTACACTACTGTTACAACAAATATGAGTGGTGGCACTAACTTGACAAGTGGGCCTGGCACACATGCTGGCAGGCAGGCAACTGCAATTAGATTACACTAGCAGACTGATGTTTCACAGTCAAAAAAGTTTTTTTTTTAAATATTTATACTACTGTTACAACAAATATGAGTGGTGGCACTAACTTGGCAAGTGGGCCTGGCACACACGCTGGCAGGCAGGCAGGCAACTGCAATTAGATTACACTAGCAGACTGATGTTTCACAGTCAAAAGAGTTTTTTTTTAAATATTTACACTACTGTTACAACAAATATGAGTGGTGACACTAACTTGGCAAGTGGGCCTGGCACACACGCTGGCAGGCAGGAAACTGCAATTAGATTACACTAGCAGACTGATGTTTCACAGTCAAAAAAGTTTTTTTTTTCAAATATTTACACTACTGTTACAACAAATATGAGTGGTGGCACTAACTTGGCAAGTGGGTCTGGCCCACACGCTGGCAGGCAGGCAACTGCAATTAGATTACACTAGCAGACTGATGTTTCACAGACAAAAAAGTTTTTTTTTTACAAAATTTACACTACTGTTAAAACAGATATGAGTGGTGGCACTTAGCAAGTGGGCCTGGCACACACGCTGGCAGGCAGGCAGGCAACTGCAATTAGATTACACTAGCAGACTGATGTTTTACAGTATAAATTACACAGGCAAAAAAAAAAGATGTTCTAGCCCTAAAAATGGCTTTTTGGGGTGCTGTCCTTACAGCAGAGATCAGATGAGTCCTTCAGGACTGTAGTGGACACTGAATACACTAGCCTAGCTATGAATTTCCCTATAAAATCAGCAGCAGCTACACTATCCCTCCTCTCACTTAGAATGCAGGATCAGAATGAATCTACAATGGCTGCTGTCCAGGAGCTGGGAGGGTCTGGGAGGGAGTGTCTGCTGCTGATTAGCTGAAATGTGTCTGCAGACTTTGAGATACAGGGTAAAAGTTTACTCAATGATGACGAATAGGAGGCGGATCGAACATCGCATATGTTCGCCCGCCGTGGCGAACACGAACAAGCTATGTTCGCCGGTAACTATTCGCCTGCGAACTATTCGCAACATCCCTAATTTTGAATGTGAACAGAGTGTTGTATTAAAAAAAGATTACATAGTCAATCAAAAGTGTTACATTGTGGTATCCAAAAATGATACATTAAGAGTGAATCTTAACTTAAGGCTACAAGAGAGAGGATACAGTAAAGGGAATCTCAAGAAAGCAAAATACAGGGCATTACATACCCCAAGAACAGAGTTATTACAAACTAAAACAAATCAGCAAATAATGAAACCAGATTGAGTACTGCGTTCAATTCTCAAATGCCAGACATAAGGAGAATCATTCAAGACTCTTGGCATATATTGAAAGCAGATCCAGATTCAATCTTAGATGATAAAGTATTTATCTGCTACAAAAGACCAGCTAATATCAAAGATAGGCTGGTAAAAAGTTAATTTGTGAAAAAACACCCGTGCTCACTGTTCCCAGGAACATACCATAGTAATTGTGTCTACTGTATATAGATCAGAAACATCAACACCATAAAGGATACATTTGGGAAAATGCATTTCATTAAAGACCACATAACGTGTAACACTAGTGGAGAAATATATGCACTAAATTTCAAACATGGGTTATACTACATTGGCATGTCCTCAACACCAATGAATAAAAGATTGGGAGAACACCTCAGTAATATTAAAAATGCACAGAGATGTTCAACAAGGCAAAAGAATAACTACAGTGGTCAAGCATTTTTTACTTAAACATAACTCAAATGCTAAGGATCAGTCATGTTTTGGATTGCAGAAAAATATCCCTAGGAATAAGGGGAGGAAACATGGAAGAAGCCTTGTTACAAGCTGAATGCAGATGGATATTCCTTATGGACTCAGTAAATCCTAAAGGACTAAACGAGAATAATAATTATTATGTCTTTCTACCTAAATAAATCCATCCAAACACAAAACCATCTCTGTGTCATTTAAAAATAATATGACTATACTTAAAGACTGGAGTAATAAAGTAAAACATCAAATTAAAACTGAGATAACATCTACCATGATATGAGAATGTTCTATTTTTGCAGAAATTATGAAACAAACAATTGTTATTGATGTCCAATATCATCAAGAAAATTATATACATCATACATATACGTATATCATTTATTTTTATTTTTTTCCATATCAATCATATTGACAACAATTGAAATCTTTTTATAATTTTACAAATTATAAATTTATAACATATATCATCAATAATATCATTACCATTTACATCACACTAACTGCACACAGCTTCTTATTTTTCACAACATTATCTATTCAGTTATTCACCCCACAAATTATTATCATCAACAATCATTTATATCACATTAATATATAGAATTCACCCCACATACCCATTTATTTGGCAATAATATAGTGAAAATGGGTTTTCAAACCCACATTGGTTCATTTAAACATATTGCCTAGAATATAATTATGCTGCAAGTAGTCTTAACTGAAAAACCATGTTTTCAAGTTTAATATTATACACTGCATCCCATCCTCTACATGATTTAAATACAACAAATTAATAATAAAAGGAAGACATAAATATCTATATCACTGGTAGTGCCATTGGTTTTCTCCAATATACCCTTTTTAAATAAGGGTACTTGCATTTGCAGTACACTAACCTTTTTTTTTTTTTTATTTAAATCTTTTTATTGAGGGTTATGCATCATAACAAAGATTACATCACAAATGCTCAGTATTTTCACTTGCATATAAACAGTATTTTGTTACATCTGTATAGTAAAGATCTACATTAGTGGTAACGCAAGGCATCTGAGATGAGCATATCAGAAATAAATAAAATATCAGGTACATAAACCTCATTTTCTGTTATTATGAACAAACCTAAGTATAGGGACTAGGATAATACTCCAGTCCCATGCATAGACTCAACTTTTTAGTGACTATAACAAGTCAGCTCAGAAATGTTTGTCAATACACTTCTACTAGTAATAGTAGTGTGCATTCCCAGGCGGGGGGGGGTCTCCTCTAAGGGGTTAGAGAATAGGGAGAGATACAGGCTAGGGCAGAGAGTAGGTCACATATTATAGGAGGGGAGGGGGGGGGGAGAAAAAAGGGGGGGGGAAGGGTTAGCGAGAGGGGAAGAATGGACATAGTTAGGAATTAGGTACGTTACTGAGGGTGGTCAGGAACTTTAACATGACTCCTTGCTTAGCTATGATTTCCCTGGTAATTGAACCAAGGCTCCCAAATTTGCCAGTATAGGTCTTCTTTTTCCATGTTAAAATAGAAGTTTTGTTCCATTTTGGCGTATACCTGCATTATAGATATAACCGCTGCAATATCTGGGGGTAGGACCTGTTTCCAGGCCCTTGCTATTGCCAGTTTCGTGGCTGCTAGAACAAAAATGATCAGTTTAGAAACATGGGTTGGGACATTTCTTGGGAAGATGTGTAGGAGAGCTATTGTAGGAGTAAGTGGAATAGAGAGCCCGAGACTGGCACAGAGGCCCGCTATCTGACTCCAGATGGGTGCAAGTTTTGGGCAGTCCCACCATATATGTATATCAGAACCTTTCTGCATGCAGTCTCTCCAGCATAAAGGAGACGTTGTAGGAAACATCTGTGACAGTCTCGAGGGGGTGTAGTACCATTTTAGAAATAGTTTCATGTAGGCTTCTAAGGTATTTGCACAATGAACTGTCTTTTTGGTCAACGTCATAGCGGTACGGAGGTCCCTATCTGTAAGTGGTCTGGAGAGGTCTCCCTCCCATGCTCTTAGCTGCCAGGGTCTCTCTTTGTTAGTAGACATCTGTAGGAGGTCGTAGTGAAACGATATGAGTCTAGGAGTCTTGATAGGGAGCTGCCACAATTTTTCCCAATTAGTCAGGGGTCTATTTAGGGTCTTGGTGAATCCCCAGGATGTCATAAAAGCATAAAGTCTCGAATATTCAAAGGAGACCCAAGGGGGGGGGGGTTCTGGGATAATTGTTCCAATCTTATGGGGAGTGAGTAGAATGCCTGAGGAGTATAGGTGGGAAACCAAATTCAGGTCCCACTCACTCCAGTGCAGGACATGTGTGTCAGGTAGGGCCTCCAATAAGGCTGGTAGGGAATGAATGGGGGATGGATGCGGGGCGATATCACGTAGATTTCTAAGGCTATGCCAAACTTTCAGATTATCTCTGATGATGACGTTTTTTAGTCCCAAATTATCAAGGTAGTGGCCGGGAATCCAGGGTAGGTCTGCTAGCTTTAAGCCCGGAGGGAGGGCTAGTGCCTCTATGCTTTTCCATCCCTGCGGCTCTCCTTTGTTTGCCCATGCCGTGATGTGGGAAAGTCTGGCTGCTTCATAGTAACCACGTACGCTAGGCATTGCAACCCCTCCTTGTTCATATTTTTTTTGGAGTATCTTCGCCGCAATCCGAGGCTTAGATTTGCCCCAGATATAGTGTTGTCCCAGAGATTGGAGTTTGTCAATTAAAGCTTTGGGGACGTTGAGTGGGATACATCGAAAGTAGTACAGGATTTTAGGCAGGATCGTCATTTTGAAAGCAGCAATGCGGCCCAGCCAGGAGATCTCTTTAAGGCTCCAAGAGGAGGTGAGGTCAGTGACTTCTCTGATAAGAGCTGTATAGTTAGCAGTGATCACTATTTTCGGATCTGGACCAAGTTGTACTCCCAAATGCCGAATAGTGGTTTGTGACCATCGGAATGAGTACGATGTGTGTAAGACATCCAATTCAAATGTTGGAATGCATACTGGTAAAGCCTCCGTTTTGGAGACATTAATTTTGTAGTAGCTGTGAGCCCCAAACTCAGCAATAAGATCAAAAAGAGCTGGCAGTGAGCCTATTGGGTTCGTTAGAAATAGTGTCACGTCATCCGCATATAAAGCTATCTTCACGGCCTCTCTACCAAATTGGACACCTTGTATAGTACGTGTTTGTCTAATAGCCTGAGCTAGAGGTTCAATGGCCATAGAGAAAATCAAAGGCGACAAGGGACACCCTTGCCTTGTGCCATTAGTGATATGTATGGTCGAAGAAGCAAATCCTAGACCCTTAACTACTGCAGAGGGACAAGAGTATAGGGCTTGTATTGCCGTAATTACTACATCTGGAATGCCAAAGTGGGCGAGCGTGTGCCACAAGTATTCCCATCTGACCCTGTCAAACGCTTTCTCTGCGTCTAGTGACAGGGCCAGCATGGGTAACCTCAGCCGGGATGCCTCCGTAAGTATGTTCAGCATTTTACGGGAGTTGTCCGGGCCCTCCCTACCAAACGTGAACCCGACCTGATCCGTGTGAATCACCTTTGGGAGTAAGCTATTAAGGCGGTTAGCCCATAGTTTTGCATATAGCTTTACATCGCCATTTATTAGTGAAATTGGTCTGTAACTCGTACATAGCGAGGGGTCCTTGTCTGGTTTAGGGATGGGCAAGATCACAGCTTGTAAAAATTCTTTATGGAATAAGCCTGTCTCTCGGGCTTCACAGAAAACCCTGAGGAGAATCTTATTTCATTCTGTTTTGAACATTTTGTAAAAGGCTCCCGGATAGCCATCAGGCCCTGGAGCTCTGTTATTATGAGTATGTTTAATGGCCAAGTTGAGCTCGGTTAGGGAGAATGGGGCTTTAAGGGTCTCTCTATCCTCCTCTGGGAGAGTTGGTAGACCCAGGTTCTGCAGGAAGTCCAGCACCTTCCGTGTAGAAGACTCTGTGTCAATCATCGAAGGCTTAAGATGATACAGATCAGAGTAGTAGGACGCAAACGTCTCCCCAATTTCTTTGGGTGAGAAGACCGAGCTAGAACCGCTTTTAAGTGACAGAATTCTAGCTGCCGCTGTTCTGCCCTTTAATTTGTGAGCAAGTAGGGTCGAGGCCTTGTTACTTTGGCAGTACATCAACTTCCTAAATCGAACATAGGAGTCTTTTACTCTCTGTAGTTCCCTGTCTGCCAATTGTGCTCTCAGCTCCCCAATTTGGTCAGCAAGGCGTGTAGTTGGAGATTCTTTATTCTCCTGTTCTACGGAGCGCAGCTTAGCCATAAGAAGACCTAGGGGCAAACCAGCTTGGCGTCTTAATATTGCCTTTCTTCTAATGCATATCCCCCGTATGTATGCTTTCAAAGCGGCCCACACTGTTTGGGAGGACACATCAGGGGTTTCATTTATTCTCAAGAACTATATAATAGAGGTTTGAAGGGAAGTTCTGAAAGCTTTGTCTTGAAGCATTTGTGTTGGGAATTTCCAACTAGGCCCAGATTCTGTGGTTAAATCAGTAGAGAGAGTGAACGTAAGGATGTCATGATCTGACCATGGGCAGACCTCAATATGTGACGTTAAGACTCTATTCAGAGTCCACGAGTCAGTAAAGAAATGGTCAAGTCTCGAGTATGAGTTATGGGGTCTGGAAAAATAAGTGTAGTCCCTGTCTTTGTGGTGGAGTGCCCTCCATATATCGTACAGATTATGTTGGGAGATATATTGTTGAAATTTATTGGCAGTAGTTATAGAGTATGGGTCAATTTTTTTCCCTTTCTGGACTTTCTTATCTAGTAGAGGGTCCCATATCATATTGAAGTCGCCCCCTAGGATTGTCGTTCCCGCCTTGTGTTTCTCAATTTTAGATAATATCCCTTTCAGGAATTTAGGTTGTAGTTGGTTTGGGGCATATATATTAACGAGAGTAAATAGGATACCATTCAGCTTACAGTTAAGCAGTAGGAACCGTCCTTGGTTATCTTTTTCTGCATGGATGTGTTCAAAATGTAAGGACTTATGTATGGCAATTGCTACTCCCTTTGTTTTCTCAGTATGGGAGGCTAGGACCACTATGGGATAGTCAGGGGTTCTGTATGGATTCTGAGTTGACGCTAACCAATGGGTCTCTTGAAGAAACACAACTTGTATCCTCAAAGACCTCATGGTATTGGTAAGCATGCTTCTTTTCTCTTGGGAATTTAGCCCTTTAGCATTTAGCGTAGCAAAAGAAATGTTATTAGAGGCTGTCGCCATCTTAAGCTTAGGAGGGGGGGGGGAGGGGAGGCAGTAGGAGAGGAGAAAGAGGGAAGGAATCAGGTATGTAACTCACCCCGCCTGGGTCTGCGTCCCTGAATGTGGTACTTGATGAGCACAAAGCTCAGTATACGTATCTTTGTTACACCTGGAATATATTGAAAGAAGTAAAGAAAACCAAGAAACGTTGAACAGATGAACAGGAGAAATAACAATTAAGTACAGACAATACAATGTATTACTATAGGTTTGAACAAATCGTATTGGTATTGAGTAGGTGAGGTCTAGGTATTTTGACCAGTATGGTGAACCACTGGATCACCAAAAGGAGAAGTGTGTCTAGATAGAGAACTGACTTCTCCAGTCCCCGTAAAAGGGGATAGCACAAATAAATTTGCGTATAAGGGGGGGGGGGTAGTGCAAGTATTCAACTTGTAAATGTGGATTGACTGTCATTGGGGGAGTATGAACAAAAAGAACAAACCAGTGTCCTTACAACAAACTGAATAACATATACCATTTCTACAAGCATAGTTACATATATTGTTAGTACTATAAAATACACATTAGTCTCTGTTATGCCTAGGGACCGCTGCAAAACATCAGCAGGGAAATATCCTAGGGAGATCGAGCAACCTGAATAAGTTAAAGGAGTGGGGAGGTCCCGTGAGTCTCAACCGAGAGGAGATAATAACTTAGAGAACAGAGTGGGTATCTCTGGGCAAACATCCCTACTGTCTCGGGGAGTCCTGGGTCCCTCCACTCCTTTTAGACAATGAACATCTAACAGATGATAAATATACTCAACAATATATACATTTTCATTACTTTCGGAAGTAGAAACATCAAGGTAACAGGAGCAATTTGGTGTAAAGACCAGAGCTATTTATTTTTCATTTAGCTGGCTTATGAAGCCGTGGAGTGAAATCTTGGGCACCAGCTCGGATTCTTGTGACATGTGGGGTATCAGTATCACTGGTTTTCTGTAGTGATTGAGTTGTGCTTGTGGTTTTGGAGCGATCTCTAGAAGCCAAGGAATCCGCTTCTGAGCGGGGTTTTGCTGAATTTAGGCCCCAGTCCTGTAACAGGTCAAACCCTTCTTTGGGGGTAAAAATTGTGTGAGTCTCGCCATTCTTAGAAACTATGAGCCTTGTAGGGTATCCCCATCTATACCTAATATTCTCCGTTCTCAGAATTTGAGTAATATTTCTGAAGGATCTTCTTTTTTGTAAGGTGTAACTGGAAATGTCCGGGAATACAGAAATATGTAGGAATTTATCTGGGAGTTGAGGTTTGTTAGCCAGCTCTCTCAGTATCTTCTCTTTGTGGGTGAAGAAATGGATCCTAGCTAGGACATCCCTGGGCTTGTCTTGAGAAACATATCTAGGTCTTGCCACTCTGTGAAGGCAGTAAAATATTGCAGAACTCCAAGACATAAGACTCCAGCTCTTGGCGGCCAATTTCCTCTGATATTCCACGGAATCTTAAGTTATTTCGTCTGGAGCGATCTTCCATGTCGGCTAGTTTTAATTCCAGATCGGATATCTGTATCGCTAGGTTTTGAGAGTAAGCTTGTAGGTGGGCGTGATCCACTGCCAGGTCTTCTTGTTTACGCTCTAAAGTTTCAGTACGTTCTCCCAATGCTCCAATTTCTCTACGGAGCTCAGCTGTAGAACCTTTAATTTCTTTAGTCAACGTGTCTTGAAGAAGGTTCATACGCCTGGTTAGGACATCAACAATGTTGGCAGAGAGAGCATCTGGCATAGGGGATTGGGAGTCCATACTACCTTCGGATTCACTACCCTCTAGTGCAGAGGTGGATTCTCTATACATTTGGGACTTCCCAGTATGATGATTCTTGAAATGATCCGCAACTGTTTTCCTAGGTGGGTGGGACGGTTTTGGTTTTCTCTTAGGATTTTGGGACATGGTTTCAGGCCTGTTTTCTCTGTCAGACCAATGGATTTGGATCCTTGCTCCGTAGTAGAGAATATAGTAAGTAGGACAGTGGTAAGAGGTATTGTACTAAAGTCCCCCTGACGTCAATCTTGGTTTAGGTGGACATTTTCAGCGAATTGCTTGTTGCCAGAATGAGAGTTGGAAACATATCCCTGGTGAGGAACAGCTCTTGGGCAGACCTCTGCTTAGGTTGACTGAGGGAGATTTTCAGTGTACACCCTCTCCGGGGGAGATTGCCCTCACTGGGCCAAGTCGGAAAAAGGAATGGGGGTATGACCTGCTGTGCTGTGCACAGCAGGAAAGGGGTGGAGAGAGTGACAGAAAAAAAAAATTGTTATATTGGTAAGCTTCTGGTCTTTAGCACCTAATGGAGAGCAATGTCTCTAAGACTTTGCAATAGTGATATATTCTATAAGCTGAGGTGCTCCGTTACATTATAAGTTTGTATATAGATAAGCCTTTATCTTAGTGAATCTGTAAGGAGAGAATCAAAGTTAGTTTAGACAGTGAACATTGCAAACTAGATATGCAGCTCAAAACATTTGTCCACACTGCAGTGGTGGATATGGAAGGGTGCTTGGGTATGATTCTAGGATTGATTGATGCTAGGGGCTTTTGGCATAAGAAATCTCCTGGCAGTTTGCTGAATAACTAATGCTTAAATCTTTACATGTATAAGCCTGTCAGGTGACACCTGTTTACAGTATTATAAAGATTATAAAGATTATTAGCGCTGGAGGGAAAGAGATGTTAGTAGGCGGACAATATATATAAGTGTTATGTCACTCAATGTCTAATACAGTTAAATAAACTCTTTTCCTGCAAAAAGAGACATGGGTTAAGACACTCCACTCTGAGCCTAGGCTGCAGAGACACACAGGCTGACGCAGCAGCTAAAAAACCTTGTAGTAATATTCTTATCAAAGTTCTGAATAAAGGTCAGTCTCTGAGAATATATATTAGGTCCCCTTGTAGAGAGGTTTCACTGTAACACAAAAACTTTAAAGCTTAGAGAGGGGCATAAATACCATGCAGACCCATTAATGGACACTGTGGTCAGTGAGGCGGATTAAGTAGCCCTTTAAGTATGTGAGTCCAGAAAATAAGGCTGTAACTTATTAGGGCACTGTTAGTATTGTTCCTCTATCCTTCCCTGCTACGGTGTTGTGGTCTGTGAATTCACAAGTAGTACAGACTAGCAGGGCTTAAGATTGGGCCTATCTTCCAGACACTTTTATCATGAAGCTAGCAGGATAATGGAGTTCCCTGTGAAGGGGGAATCGCTATGTCTGTGAAAGGTTCCCACACTTTTTATTAGGTCGGTTTAACTTGCAAGGTTTCTCTTGTGCCTCTCAGCAGGGACGAGGTAAGGCCCCAAGATGGCGGGAGTTCGCGCCCAAAAATAGCAGCGTGGCGCACTTCAGGTCCCAAGTCTTTCCCCAATCCTCCCGCAGTGAGTCTAGGCCCCTGGTGCAGGTAAGTCTTTTGATCGTGAGGGGAGTCAGGTCATGGGGGTATTTTCTTACCGCATGCGGTTATGTGAAGTCCTTCACCCGAGAGCCCAGATGTCTGTTGCTCGATCCGGAGCGGAGCCCCGACCCTCCGGATCGCAAGATGTCAGTAGGAAGAGTGGCTGCAAGCTTGTTGATGCGAGCGGTAATGGACCTCGGCTTCGTCTTGGCTGTTCTGGCTGGCAAATAGGCTCCGGTGTCCGGCTGGCAAGTTTACAGGTACTCCACCGCTTCCGCGGCCTTTCTTTAGGCGTGCGGTAGGGACTTAGGCTGTCTTATTGCACAAGAGGATCAGGCTCAGAAGGTTCACAGGGTGTCTTTGTGAGGTGCCCCGGAGCGGAGCCCCGACCCTACGGGGACTTAAGAGCTGGGAGCACTAGTCCTCTATGGGGGCTCTGTTGCAAATGGTCAGCGACGTTACAGGAGTGAAAGGCAGCAGGGTCTCGTATCCGATGGATTAGGTTGGTACTTTTCTAGGTTTAGTCACAGCTGTAGCACAGACCTTAGTTATGTACAAGTCGTTGAGGGTCTGTATGTGCAATTAGCAGTCTTTTTTCAAGGAAAAAAACTATTTTATTGAGCAGAGGCCTAAGAGCTCATGAAACATGCGTCTGTCTGCCTCAGCTGCTGGCTCCGCCCCCCCAGTACACTAACCTTTTGATACAACCCCAGAACAGAAAGAATTCTGGAAGATTACAAAACAATAATGAGGCTATTTCTAGACTAAATTTCCTTAGCACCCATGGGTGTATACTTTCTTGCAATTGGACTTTATTTACCTTAACATTCTTCAATTGCTTATGCACTTTATCCTGTCCGACAATTACCTGTTTTCTGCAAGGTGTTTGCAGTCAGTCACTGTTTTTTTTCTTGCTATATACTGAGCATGAGTAAGGGTTTACAGTATATATATATATATGTTTTGTGATTGACCAATGGCTATCACATGAGGAAATTTCTCAGAAAAAAATGTACAACTCATTTGAATTTTTTTTATTATTATACAATTGTTAATTATTCTTCTGTATTTAATGATCCTTTAACTCCCTATTCATAATTAAATAAGACAACAAATTTGGAATTTATGTATATAAAACAACCTTATTGGGATTTGTTTTTCTTTCTCTATCCATATGTTTTTTTAATTTTTGAGTTGCTTGTACCTTTTCAATTTGTCTAAGATTCCACTGACCCTTTAGCAATTTAAATATAATTTTCTTTTTTTTTTTATTTCCCGGCAAATGCTTTTGCTAAGCCACACTGGGTTTTATTTGTTTCTGATATATATTTTCCTTGATGGTATATGTTGACAGGTGCATTTTTAAAATATTCCACTTCTTCTTTGCATTCTTTGTGGAGTAAAGTTTCTCCCAGTGAATGTGTTGTAAAAATGTCCTTAACCAGCTAAAATTGGCATTTAAAATGTAAGTGTTTTGGTAAAGCCCATACCAATTTGTTTTTTAATTAATTTCCAATGACTCCATCTTATGGTCACTATGTCCTAGCTACTCCTTCACTTGAAAGAGCTCTACATTATTAGTTATTATCAGATACAACAAGCTAAGGAAAAAGAGGCAGATTTCCTGTCCTAGCTATGAAGAATATAACCTACAGTAGATAGCCCCTCCTACCTAAAGATCTGACAAACCAATACTGTCTGTCAACCCTTTTAACTTCCTGCTATTTCCTTATTGTGTAATCCCTATAATCATGTAGATTCTGGAAAAAAACTGATTTTGATGTTTAGAAGTAGTTTATTTCCATTGTTATTTGTAGTATAGAAATGATTATGTTTTACCAATTAATTCTGTACTAAAAATTGGAACTTTATGAACAAATGATCATGGACAAATGCAGTAATTTACAGCACACTGGCATTAACATTTGCTCTATTGCCTTAAAGGGACATAATACTCATATGCTAAATCACTTGAAACTGATGCAGTATAACTGTAAAAAGCTGACAGGAAAATATCACCTGAGAATCTCTATGTAAAAAAGGAAGATATTTTACCTCACAATTTCCTCAGCTCAGAAGAGTAAGTTCTGTTGAAAAAGTTACTCAGCTGCAGCCCAGCTGTAGGTAAAAAAAAAAAAAAAATGAAGAAATGAACAGCAGCCAATCAGCATCAACAGTGCTGAGGTCATGGACTCTTACATTTTATAACAATTTTTATCGAGGTTGTACATAACAATAGCAACAACAAAGAAAAAATTACAGCGGGTGAGATAGTAAACATATCTTATGCTGAATTGGCTATGCCACTGAGATCCGTAAAGATAGATAAAACATTGCAAGGCTAGCATAATATAAAAGGTCAGAACATCTCAATACAATAGGTTATTACCCGACTGAATAAATGGAACCTCATTTTTCTTTAAATAAAAGATGATTGCACCTCCATTATTGAAACGGGCCACTCATGGACCCATGTAAACTGAAAAACTTGAGGAGGTACTCCAATGTTCAACACGGTCACTCTTGGACCTGAGTAAGTATAAGAAAAATAAATAAAATAAACAAAGAAAAAAAAAAAAGAAAAAAAAAGAAACAAGAAAACAAAAAATGTATAGCAGGCCAAACAGCTTATTGAGAACATAAATAATAGAATATTAATGGGTCTGTAATGTCAGGGCACTGTATCTTCCTTATATCAGATGTAAACTGGGATTACAGGGTTATAGGTTTATAGGGGCCGTTCACAACTGATATAGTGTGAGTACTAGAGTAGGCAATAGCATAGGGTGGAACCTAGAAAAAACGCTGAAATATGGTTAGGTTGCAGAGATGTCAAAAGGAATAAAGAAACTGTGGTAGCTAACTATATTACCCAACACATAGGCTCGTATTGATTAGATCTGCCCAAACAGTAGTAGGCTATATATTATGGGATTAAAACTGAGGAAAGTAATTAAATCTGGGTAGGCTGTAGGAGCTTCTATAGGAAAAAGAAAACTTTGGTAACTAGGTATGACTCCTGACATGTGGGCTCATACTAAGCTAGTGCTATAATAACAGCAGCATGCTATATACTCAATAGTCGAAATATAATGTCACAAGGAGATCACATTAATACTATATATTCCTCCCATCTATTTAACCCTGGATGTATATGGTATAAAGACTATTCAAAACTGATGGAATGGATGTGCTAGAACATGGTTAGGTTTCAAGAGTGCCTACAGGAATAAAGGAGCTGTGATAACCATCTATATTTTCTAATATGTAGGGTCATATTATACTAAGTCTATAATAATAGCTGCCGGCTATATCCCTAGTGCTCCGAACTTAAAACCACAGAGGGACCGGGTCAACAATGGTTTGGAGTTAATGCACCACTGTTTATAAGTTACAAGAATTTATTGGCATACCACACTACCATGGCCGCTGGCAGTGCGGGAAAATGCCAAACTATTTCAACCCAAATACAGTAATGCTAAACCTCGTGGGCCCACCGTGGGGAGTCTCTAGAGCATAAATCATACCCATCTAAAAGGTAGGGATAGCTGACAAAAAGTGAAAATAAAAAAAAGTATAGAATAATCCCCCATTAACACCAACTCAATATTTACAACAGTGTGAGGATATATGTTAAATATGATCCAAGTAAATTTAAAGTAAATGTACCTGTATATCCCAGCTTTGGCGGGGGGTGGGATAACTTATATGGATCTATAATCCACCTCCATGAGACACACAGTTTAACAAAAAAAAAAAACAAGGTGGACTTAAAATCACACTATCCATAACAATGCTATATATTAAAATAGTATATAGGAACTTTTATAGGATATATAGAGAAGTATATAGCTATATTATAGCAGTGGAGCAATAAATGTAAAACAAGGCTCTCAACCTAGAATAAACATTATCCATAACTTAATGCTATATATTGAAGCAGTATATAAGAACTTTTATAGGATATACAGAGAAGTATATAGCTATATTATAGCAGTGGAGCAATAAATGTAAAACAAAGCTCTTAACCTAGAATAAGCTAGAATTAGGTGCTAGCGTCCATCCTGTCCCAAACTGAAAAGTTTGAACTCCATGTCTGTTATTAGTTTTATCCAATACCCATCTTGATGCAGGTAAGGACAATGATCATCTGAGAGAACAGTCTTGTGGCACCGCAACCGGCTTGCTGTGAGGTATCACCTTCATAATTGGGCTCTCCCAAGACACCACTATCCTCACGCTGTACAACTGAGAGAGATTTCCTCAGGGCCAGCTGGCCAGACTTGTTATGTACGAAAGTGGAGGTTAACTATGTTTCTGTGCTTAGCTATGATTTACACTGTTCATATTTTTCCTATTTCTCAATGGATGGTTCAGTGTATATCTATAGCATGTTGTCTGACTTCTATGGGCCAGATTAAAAGTGGCACACTAATTTGTGCTTTTGCTCGTGCACAAACAACGGCAGAAGTAAACTTTTAATGTGCACAGGCTAGCCCAATGTATTACAAGTTGAAAATAAAATGTTTGCTCTTGAGCAATAGCAGATGCTTGTTAACTTCAGCACTTCGGATATCGTGGCCACTCTTACCGCTTACATCTTTGTCTCATAGAATTCAATGGAGAGCAAACACTAAAAAAAAAAAAACTAACACTTATCGCTCGTGCACTAACACTGAAGAAGTTATAGCTACTGCGCTTACATGAAAATAGTTATGAATATTTTACATTCCAATGTTCTTCATATTGAAGAGCATGTTTTATTTATTTATAAATATATATTTATTTATATCTAATGTATTTTTTGTATGTGTGTGTACATATATATATATATATATATATATTATATAGTTATATATATATATATATATATATATATATATATATATATATATATATATATATATATATATATATATATATATATATTTAAACATACATTTCCCCCAATGTGAAGAACATTGGAATGTAAAATATTTACAGTATATACACTTTAAAACAAATTATTAAAAATTAAAAATATATTTTTTTTTTGTCAATTTAGCTTTGCTTTCGACATAAAATCACCATTAAAGTCTATGTGGATATTTATAAATAAATAATTTGATATGTTTTTTAATCATGGTCAACTCCATTTTCTCAATAGTCTACACATAAAAGGCCAGATTACAAGTGGCGTGCCATTTTTTTTTTTTTGCTCAAGTGCTAACTGTGCTCAAAATAAAAGAGTGTGTCCAGATTAGCACACATATTACAAGTTGAAAGCAAATAATTAGCACACAAGCAAAAGACTATGTGCTCTAACCTCTGGACTTAGGATATCTCCACCATGCTAACTCCTTCCCCCCGTAGACTTCTATGGGACGTGCTACAAAAAGCCTTATTAGTTAATGCTTGCTCGCTAACCCGACACTGTGCTAGATGAACTGCTTTAAACCCGAAGGTGCATTAGAAATACTTAAAATTTCTCTGTTCTTCACTTAAAAGAAAAACATATTTTTCAAATGTATCATCTATCTATCTATCTATCTATCTATCTATCTATCTATCTATCTATCTATCTATCCTTTCTATCTATCTATCTACCTATCTATCTATCTATCTATCTATCTATCTATCTATCTATCTATCTATCTATCTATCTATTTATCTATCAAATTTGTACAATGCAGCCTATTTCTATACCTATATATCTATATTAATGTATACCTATATAAATAAATATATATATATATATATATATATATATATATATATATACACACAGATATATAGATAGATAGCTAGATATTGTATATACAGATATATGAGTGCGAGAGAGAGAAAGAAAGATAGAGAGAAAGTGTGTGTGTGTCAAGGGTATTATATTGTCTGTGCAGGAAGCGACCCTAAGGTTGGGAAGTGACTATAAGAATACAGTCCCAGCACAGGGGATGAAACCCAGGAAGTGACCAAAATAGTAGTTGGAGCAAGCAGAAGCAGAGTCGATATCCAGGCCAGAGGTCAGCAACAAGCAGGCAACATACAGTACAGAATCAGTAGGAAAAGAGTAACAGAGTCCAGGGAAACAGTCAAAACCCTTCCAGGCAAAGGCTAGCAGAATTGTGATCTTAAGGTGAATTAAAAAACAAGCAAGGTCAGCAACAAAGTTCAGCAAAGAAAATCTATCAGGAGAAGCACACCTAGGAAAAGATCCCATTTACAGGCAAACACAAGAGGATACTTATGTAAGGTTTTGATTGAGTAACTACCGGGGACCTTACAAGGATGATGAGGAAAGTGTCTGTGTAAGGAAGCAATAAGAACAGGGGCATGGAGATCTCGGGCAAGAATCCAGCACCTCTCAGAGATGGGCTACCCCTTCCAGACTACAAGATATTTAGTTGCTAGATTGTGAAGGAGACACTTTAGTATTTTGGAAACTTCATATTAAGGTTTCCCATCAACAAGTGATGGAGCAGGACACTGTGTCTGTTTGGTGTACTGTTTGCATATAGTGGGTTTTAATAGGGACACATGAAACACAGATGTATCCTGAAAGAGGAAGGCAACTTGAGCTTATAGGCAGTGGTGTTGACTCAACAGAGTATGCGGAATGGACTGACAAATTTGGGGGACCTAGTTTAGCTTAGGGTTGTTTGAGTTTATTGTGTTTAGTGAAAAGCCATGGTAAATCGCATAACCGATAATCTGGAGGTACTCAACATTTACAGTTAGCAGTCTTTTGATAGTGGTCATTAGTGAACTGTAATACCGATGAATGTCCTTCCACTGTTTTTGAAGCAACTGAGTTATGTGGTCTGCAGCTCGTAGATCCAGAGGAAAGTTTCTTGTTTAAAAGCAAAAATCAACCAAAAAGGGTGAACTTCGATGGGCAGAGTGATAGGTAGAATTGTGACAGAATTCAGCCAGCGGCACATGGCTTTCCAGAATTTTGATAAAAACTAGGTAACTCTGACATAGACTATATTACTGGGTAACCCATGGAGTCACATCATTTTGTCAGGGTGCCAGGAATCAGACTGAGACGAGAAGTGCAAAAATAATCACACCTTTATTAATAGCAAAAAATAATAAAAAGTGCACAAGTCAAATAACAAGCCAGGAGTCAAAACCAGAGCTGGTAGTCAGACGAGCCGAGTCAGGAGCCAAAGCGAATAGCCAGACAAGCCGGAATCAGGAACAAGGAAAACAGCAGAGTCAGGAACAAGCCAGGGATCAGGAACCAGGAAGGACATCAGGCAGCCAGGTAATACACAGGAACTCTCACAAACAGGTCTGAGACAACGCAAAGGCAAAGCATACTGAACAGAGGCCCTTAAAATAATAAGTGATGACATCACAATTCTGAGACTGCATCCTGTCTCACATGGATGATGCACACCAGTCTGGCCATAAAAGGAAGTGCAGGAAATGAGCAGCATCCCCCACAATGCACCATAGTCAGGAAGAGAGGTGAGTAAAATGGCTGCCGGCAGCACATGGCAAACAAAACAGGGAAAAACCCTGACAAATTTGTTATATAAAAAGTTGTTATCTCTTTGGCCGATAGAAGTTTCCTTAGGGGGTACAAATGCCATTTTGGAAAATCCATACTCAAATGTTTCTACAGTTGTTTGGATACTTTGAGTGGATGTAATAGTCTGTAAGAATTTTGGTGAGGGAATCTTATTGGCAGAACAATGAATACAATTTGAGACATAGAGGGCCTATTTATTAAAGGTCTGTCCGACAGTGCAGATCAGATCCGACAGATCTTGCTGAATGCAGAGAGCAATACACTCTCCATATTCAGCATTGCACCAGCAGCTCTTGTGAGCTGCTGGTGCAAACGCCGCTCCCTCCAGATTCGCGGCCAATTGGCCACCAGCAAGGGGGAGTCAATCAACCCGATCATACTCGATCGGGTTGAATTGTGGCGATCTCTGTCCACCTGCTCAGAGCAGACGGTTAGGGTTATGAAGCAGCAGTCTTTAGACAGGGGCCCTCAAGCTCCATTCGGAGCTTCAATAAATGGGCCTCATATTGTCTTATATCAAGGAGACATTTTAGGCCACCAAACAAAAGGCTGAAGTTGTTGGAGCATCTTTTCAATGCCAGGGTGGCCAGATAGTGTAGTCATGAGCCCATTGTAACAGAGACTTTCTCAGGTTTGGCGGAACAAATAACATGTTGGCGGGTGTAGCAGGTGGTGTTTGATTGGTTTGTGTATGCTGTATTTGTTTAAGCAAGGAAGTGGACATGACAGAAATTACTTGTTGTGGTTTGATTATGAAATATGTTCTTCCCTAGGCTCATCAAGAGAAAAATGTCTTTAAAGGGCACCCGCTTTCTTATTCTTAGAGTCTGGTATGTATGATAGGTTATAATTGAAGTGAGAAAAGAACGTTGATCACCAGGCTTGTCAGGCTGTGAGGTGTTTGGCAGTCTGTAGGTTTATGAGATTCTTGTGATCTGTCAAGCTTAAGAATGGCGTGGAAGTGACCTCAAGTAAGTGTCTCCACTTCAGCTAGGGCCAGTTTAAAGGCTAGTAGTACTCTGTTAGTAACATCATAATTGTTTTCAGATTTGAGAATTTTCTTCCAGATTTAGGATTTTTCTGAGAGAGGACTGCCACATCTGAAGCATCAACCTTCAAAATTGTAGTGAATCAAAGGATCCGGTTGTTGCAGAATAGTGGCAGTACAGAAAAGCCACCTAAGTTTCTGAGATAAATCCATGGCTTCCTTACAGAAGACAGATTTCATGGTAAGGCCCACAATGAGTAAAACATGGATGAAGCGTCTGTAGAAGTTTGCAAAACACAGGAAGCATTGAACACATTTTAGGGAGGTAGCTTGAGGTCATTGCTGGATTGCAGCTAATTTTGAGGGATTCATGGGAAATCTAGAGGATGAGATGATATAACCCAGAAAGGGAATTGAAGATTGGTAAAATAGGCATTTTCCAACTTTGCATAGAGACGGTTCTCCCGAAATCTCTGTAGTACCATTTTGACATGCTGTTGATGTTCATTCAGGTTCTTAGAGTATACAAGTATATAATCTAAGTAAATGATGAATGAACTTGTTTATAAATTCCCAAGATCCTTTGTTAACTAAGCTCTGAAACACAGCTGAAGCATTACAGACTTCAAAGGGCATTACTTGGTATTCAAAAATGCCCTAGTCAAGTATTGAAAGCAGGTTTTTCCACCCATCTCTTTTTCTTTATTTGTATTAGATCCCATGATGTAAGTCTAATTTGGTAGATATTGTGGCAATGATGAGGGGAAGGTGGTAAGAGTCCTTAAGTGATTTGGTCCTTTTTCCTATAGTCTATACAGGATCTTAGACTCCCATCCATCTTCTCAAAAAATAAGAATCCAGCCCCAGCAGGGTAAGAGGATGGATGGAGGAATAAAAACCTTGCTCAAGATTTTCAGCAATGTACTCTTACAAAGCTTTGGATTCAGAGTGAGAAATGGGAAAGGTCTTTTTCTTAGGAATAGGTGCTCAGGGAAAAAGATTGATAGCACAGTGCTATTCTGTTTGAAAAATACATTTTGGAATTCTGAGTACATGCCTGGAAGTGCAGAGGGAGAAAAAAGAAGCAAGCATTGTTGTGAGATTCTTTTTCTAGGATGTGACAGAAAATGGCATACACAAGCAGTACCCCCAAGCAGAAAACTCTCCTGTAGACCAGGAAAATACAGGGTTGTGTTTTTGAGAGGCAGGGGAGGCCCAAGATGGACCATGAGGTGATGAGACCAGAGTAAATCATACCTGATCTTAATGGCTGACCAGAAATAGTTGTGATATGAGAGGGTGGAGATCTCACTTGTACTCGTAGTCCTTGAGCAGTGGCAAGGTATCATCCATAAAGATTTCTGCCCCCCTAAGAATCAATTAAAGCAACAGTCTGTACTATGGTAGTGGCATAGTGAAGAGTTACTGGTAGTCGTATTCTGGACTTGTTGGGGAGTGTTTCGGACTTCTTCCTTAATTCTGCCTCTCCAAACAGAATTAAGCCCTGGCTTTTTACTAGTTTGGTAGGGCATTCTTGAGTAGATGACCCTTTTGGCCACAATACAGGCAGAGACCTAGGTTACATCTCTAAGCCTCAGAAAGACAGATGTAACTGTGAGCTCCAAGCAACTGTCCATGATGAGCCATTGCCTTAGTCACTTCCTCAGGGTACATGCTGGCCTGTGTATACTGTCATGGGTAGTATAATGGCTGTCCAGGAAGGGACCCTAAGGTTGGGAAGTGACTAAGAACACAGTCTCAACACAGAGGATGAAACCCAGGATGTGACCAAAATAGTAGTGGAAGCATGCAGAAGCAGAGACGATATCCAGGCCAGAGGTCAGCAACTAGCTGGCAAAAGACAGTACAGAATTGGTAGGCAAAGAGTAACAGAGCCCAGGGAAAAGGTAAAAACACTTCCAGGCAAATGCAGGCCGAATTGTGATCCTAAGTCGAGGTAAAAAACAAGCAAGGTCAGCAACAAAGTTCAGCAAATTAAATCTCAGGAGAAGCACACCCAGAAAAAGATCATAAACGTAGGCAAACACAGTAAGCTGCTTACAGAGAGTGTTCATTAAGAAACTACCTGCAACTGGCAGGCAGGTGGAGCCAGAGAGCCAGTCAGAATAGAAAGTAGAATAAGCAGTACTAATGCAGAACATGAATCTTCCAGTGGCTCCTGGTTAGCAACATTAGATTATCTGTCAGAAATCAAACTGCCCAGAAAAAGGAGCAGGCATAGCCAAATGTTCTGTTCTAAAAGTCAGCAACCAGTAGATTTGTCCACAATTCAGGATATGGGCAAGGATAAGGCTTGGAACATAAACCAGGATGTAACCAGTGGTGAAAACCGGGTAAGCAGATCAGGAACAAAAACACTTGGACTTCCATAAGAACATTGGCCAACCTTACAAAAAGAGAGTGGGTTTCCCCAATATGGAGCTCCCAAAAGTCTAGTTCTAAGCACTCAAAATTAAAGTTAATCAATAAAGTACATTTGACGCATTAGCATTGCAAAATTTAATTTTCACAGATATGGCATCAGATAAACATGCCAATACTATAGAATACTAAAAATCCCTAATGGACCCCACACTATTAACGATAGTAGCTGGCTACTCAAAAAAACATTATAAGGGGCACCACTAATAAATTCCTCTAGAGTTTTAGTTAATAATTCACAGAATTAGTTCTTCACTAACTCGACCAGCCTACATTGTAAAAGATATTACAATATAGGCTGATGCATTATTTGTTTCCAGTGGCTCCGATCCCTTGGAACTTTATTCCTAGCCTAATACAGTGCACTAGGGATCAGAATGCGATTGTGAAGTATGTCTGGTTGCTGCTGTGTGGGCCACTAAGAATAAATGTGCATAAGTTATGAACTAAACGCTGTGAATTATGAGCTGAACTCTTGAGAAATTTATTTAGTGGTGCACCTCAAAATGTTTTTAGAGTAGCCGGCAACTATCGTTAATAGTGTGGGACCCATTAGGGATTTTAGTATTTATAGTATTGGTATGTTTATCTGATTGTAATATTACATTTTGCAAGTCAAATGTCAAATGTCCCTTTATTAATTAACTTTTATGGGACAGTCTATACAAAATAATTTTTATTGTTTTAAAGATAGATAAATCTCTTTATTACCCATTGCCCAGTTTTTGCATAACCAAACAGTTTATATTAATACACTTTTTCCCTCTGTGATTGAACCTTTTATCTAAGAATCTTTTGACAGCCCCCTGATCACATGACTTTTTCTTTATTATCTATTTACTTGCATTTAGTACTGTAATTGTGCTAAATCTTAAATAACTCATCAAGCGTGAACCCAATGTTATCATGAACTAGCAGTCTCCTGCTGTGAAAAGCAAATAAAAACACGTTGATAAGAGGGCTGTCTATAGTGGCTTAGAAACAGGCAGAAATTTAGAGGTTTAAATGTTATAAAGTATATTAATATATCCATGTTGGTTGCACAAAGCTGGGGAATGGGTAGTAAAGGCATTATGTATCTTTTAAACAATAACAATTTTAGTGTTGACTGTTCCTTTAAAGGGACACTGTACCCAAAATATTTATTTTAATGATTCAGATTGAGCATGAAAATTTAAGCAACTTTCAAATTTACTCCTATTTATCAATTTTTCTTTGTTCTCTTGCTATCATTATTTGAAAAAGAAGGCATCTAAGCTTTTTTTTTTGTTTCAGTACTCTTGACAGCACTTTTTATTGGTGGATGATTTTATCCACCAATCAGCAAGGACAACCCAGGTTGTTCACCAAAAATGGGCCGGCATTTAAACTTACATTCTTGCATTTCAAATAAAGATACCAACAGAATGAAGACAATTTGATAATAGGGAGTAAATTAGAAAGTTGCTTAAAATTTCATGCTCAATCTGAATCACGAAAGAAAAATTTTGGGTACAGTGTCCCTTTCAGGCTGAGTGCCTTACCAACTGCATGGTCACTTCCAACCTAAAGGTTTCAAATAATACCATCTTTAGCACAAGTAACACATTTGACAATGTGTTTAGAAGTCTGCAGGCCCTGTGTGCTAAACTTAGCGCACACCTCTTAATCCTCTTCAAAGAATCAGATGCATATAGTGCATCCCGTGCTATCAGTAGTGCTAAGCTTTCTTTTCTTAGTGCGACCCTCAATCTTCAGCCTACTTACAATTTTTGAATTAGTGTGGCACCTACAATGCCCAATAGACATGTGCATGGCGAAAAAATTTTGGTTCGGATCGATTCAGATATTTTCAAATTTCGGTTTGGATCCATTCGAATTCGGAAAAATTTGAATCAATTTGGTTTGGATTTGTTTCGGATTTATTCGGATTCGGCTGAATTCGGTTCGATTCGGTTCGGTTCGGAATTTCGGTAAGTATTAGGTGGGATGTGCTGTGTATTAGACTAGTATTATGTACTGTATATTAGGTGTAACCCATAGCAGAGTGATATAACCTAATATACTGTACAATACTAGTGTAATCCATGGCCAGCCGAATCTACCGAATAAATCGGAATAAATCCGAACTAATTCGGATTTATTCGGTAGATTCGGCACTATTTTAATTCGGAAATTCGAATCGATCCGAATCCCGAATTTACTGAATTCGGCTGAATTTCCGAATCGATCCGAAACGAATTGCACATATCTAATGCCCAAGTTATGACCTAGGAGCCTGGCACAGACAGAGGGGGCAGTTTGATTTGCTAAACCTTTTAAAAATATCTTATCATGACTTCATTTGCATACATAAGTAATCCATATATATATGGTAATGTATTACATGGCTCCTTGAAAAAGCATAAGGATGACTGTACATGGATCATATAGAAAATGGTTACATGACATTCCATTCCAGCATTCATATTTTGCAAGTCTTATGTTAAAGGTAAATTAAAGTAAATTGCTGAAGAAAGGGGCTTGCCAGATGAATGATACAGGATGTTTCGACATCCGCAACTTTTGAGAATTAAGGCACGTTTAAAAAAGGTCAAAAGACTGGTTCTTCTTAACTTTTAGTTGCATAGAGCTGCTTGCTTACACAACTTGACAAATGGGGGTCCTATATATCAGCAGTCTAGTTTATGTTCAGCACCTGGGAAACTACACATACCATCATACTTTAATCTGGGAGAGGATCACTGGGCATACAAGCATAGTGATTTTTGAATATAGAAAAAACTGACAGCTGACAGCAGAACGGATATTGTAGGATCAGAGACTTTAAGATAAGTGTGCACACTGAGATAAATGCAAAGGGATTTGTATTCACACTGTCACCAATGGGATTTCTTATTTATTAATAGGACACTACAGTACAAGACTAAAGAAGCCTTTAAGTGAATTACGGCAAATTGGGGCCTAAAATATTCTAATGCCACCACTGTGCTGTTGTGTGTACAATATTTCTACATGACAATGTATATTGTATAGAATGGGGACATAGAAAAAAAAACACTTTCCTAAATTATTGAGGTTCTTGGTTACTTAATTTGTTTCATGATATATTTGGAAGTCATCAGTAAGCACTGATAATTTGATATTAGGGTTTTAAGTTATTCTAAATGATTAAAAAGTGTAATTTATAATTGTGATGAATAATTTAATGCATACACATTTTAGAAGGAAGATACCAGTGCACAACAAATGCTTTTTTTCCCCTTGTTTTTGGTGGTGCATATATTGGGAATAAAGCTGAACAGAATTAATGAGCAGAAACCTGCACTATTCTGCAATATAAACCACTGTGTTGTACATGTTTTTTTTATCTCTAGTCATGTCTCAGTTTAAAGGGTAAGCATAGGGCTAATTTTTAAAGTTACAATTACTGGTAATGTCACCAATGCCAGTAGTTTCCTGCCATGCTAAGTGGAATCGTCAGAAGCTGGTGATATAATCTGGTGATAATAACACAAGCAGGCTGTCTAAGGTGGCAACCCTGCTGAGAAACATCTGTTCTTATGGTTCACAGCTAATAAAGTCTCACTTTCATGAAAATATGCAAATTGTGTTACCTCGTCCAAAGATGTCAGCCTCATTAATAGGTGAACATTATTTGGTATGTGACACTTGTGATAGCTGTTTTCTATGTTCCCCACTCTATCACCGGAATTTAAAACTACAATTGTGTGAATAGAATCAAATGAGACTAAATAATATAGAGTTTTTTGATTTTGTAGAGTGATATTTGTTCTTTCAAAACATTTGACATATTTTTGAATAAGTGATATGAATTATACAGAATTAAACCTATCATTATATATATACACATTATACATGTATTAGCTACTCATTGAAAATCCATGTTGTCAGATAATTGCTTATTAATAATAAACTCAAAATACATATATACAGAATAAAAAATAAATGTACAGAAATTAAATTAAAATGTAGCACTCTTTATTGTCAATATGTAGCATACCCAATAACTATCTATCTATCTATCTATCTATCTATCTATCTATCTATCTATCTATCTATCTATCTATCTATCTATCTATCTACACACAATTGTATTGTACTCCATGTTATAAATTATTTATGTGATTATAAAAAGATGCAGGGCTAAATTATGAGTGGAGCACTATTTACCACTCCTGCTTGTGCACTAACTTGCGCTTGTCTTCGTCTTTATGCACGTGTTGGGTATCATGTATATTAAAAGTTGAAAGTAAAAGTTTTTGTTCAATAGCTAACCCAATGCGCACAAAACACTGGTTTACAATACCCGCATCTGCATTAACGTAGTCTCCCCATAGACTTCAAAGGTGTGAGAAAAGTGGAAGAAAAAACTAGCACTAAACAGGTCACGCAAAACCGATTGCAGTTTCTCAAGAGCGCTAACCTGACATAAATATTAATATTTCACATTACAATGTTCTTCATATATAAGAATATATTTTATTTATTTATAGAATACACATTTCTATAAATATATATGATGTAATTTTGGCAAAGTATATATAATGATGTGCAGGGCCAGAAAAATTTGCTTTGGCAAAAGTTTAGTTTCAGATATTCTAGGAAATGCGTTTCCTTGAATATAAATACCTGCACTATTGGGTTTTCGTTAGAACAAATGTAAATGTTTCCAAAGGCTACAGGTGAAAAGCTTACCTGTCATTTTGTAACTACAAATGCTTACCTTAATGCGCTAACCCGATCCTTCTTGCCCAGAGGCCCTGGTCGTGCTAACACCTGGCTTAAAGCTCTCAGCTCCCAGGACCTGCATTAACTTTTAGTGCAGATCCTAGGAGCTCAGTGCACTAAGCCTCCTGTTAGCGTGGCCAGCGGTGTTAAGGTAGGGGGCCCGTATCCGATATGCAGCATCGCCCGCAAAAGCTGGCAACGCCAAATTTTGCGCTGGTTTGGTATCTTATATACGGCGTAACATTAGAAGTTACGTCTCGTATATTTCACCCTTCGGCCGTTAGTTTTTTGGCCCATAGGAGGTAATATACCAAACCCGCGCAGTTTGGTATCCAATATACAGAGTAAGGACTTACGTGGGCGAAAATTGAGAGAATCTTACTCCATTTTGACCTAATCACACACAAAAATGGATGCGTAGTAAGCCTTATGCTGAGTATTGGAGTCCCGTAACTCCCTAAACTACCTGCAAAATAACACCTAACACCTAACGCATGCGCAGATGTCTATCTACCTGTCAACCGCAATCCCCCACCGCAATCCCTTATAAAGTGCTTAACCCCTATAATATTATATGTATTACCCCCTAATCTGACACCCTACACCACCGCCACCTATATTATATGGTATTACCCGCCTAATCTGATCCCCTACACCGCGTCACCTATATTAACTCTATTACCCTGTATCTGATCCCCCTACACGTGCCGCAGCTATATTAAATTTATTATCCCCTAATCTAATCCCCCTACACCGCCGCCACCTATTTTATATATATTAAACCCCTAATATGATCCCCCTACACTGCCCGCCACCTATTTTAAATATATTAACCCCTAAACATAAGTCTAACCCTAACACCCCCTAACTTAATTATTATTGAAATAAATCTAAATAATATTAATATTATTAACTAAATTATTCCTATTTAAAACTAAATACTTACCTATAAAAAAAACCCTAAGATAGCTACAAGATAATTAATAATTACATTGTAGCTATTGTAGGGTTTATATTTATTTTACAGGTAACTTTGTATTTATTTTAACTAGGTACAATAGCTATTAAATAGTTAATAACTATTTAATAGCTACCTAGTTAAAATAATTACAAAATGACCTGTAAAATAAATCCTAACCTAAGTTACCATTACACATAAGACTACATTATCAATAAATTGATTCAATAAACTACAATTATCTCAACTAAAATACAATTAAATACACTAAACTATATTACAAAAACAAACAAACAAACACTAAATTACAAAAAAATAAAAAAGATTACAAGAATTTTAAGATAATTACACCTAATCTAAGCCCCCTAATAAAATAAAAAGCCCCCCAAAATAATAAAATTTCCCTACCCTAAACTAAATTACAAGAGTAATCAGCTCTATTACCAGCCCTCAAAAGGGCCTTTTGTGGGGCATTGCCCCAAAGGAGTTACCTCTTTTACCTGTAAAAAAAAGAACAACCCCCCCCCCACATTACAACCCACCACCCACACACCCCTACTCTAAAACCCACCTGATCCCCCCTTAAAAAAAACTAAAAACCTAAGTCTAACCCCAAAGTGGTCCTTACCTGTCCTGAAGACCGGAGGTCCTGTTCCAGGCGGAGAAGTCTTCTTCCAAGCGGCAATATCTTCTTCTTCCAGGAACCAGCCAGCGTGGAGCGGAGGAGTTGAAGACCGATGACCGCGGAGCTGAAGATCGGCAACGCTGGAACTGAAGACTGAAGCCATGGAGCGTGGAGGATCCTCTTCATACGATCTCTGCCGATCTCCTAATTCAAGGTACGCAATTAAAAATGGTGTCCCTTGAATTCCTATTGGCTGATTTGAGCCTTCAAATTCAAATCAGCCAATCGGATGAGAGCTACTTTAATTCTATTGGCTGATTTGAATAGCCAATAGAATAAGAGCTACTGTAATTCTATTGGCTATTCTAATCAGCCAATAGAATTACAGTAGCTCTTATTCTATTGGCTATTCAAATCAGCCAATAGAATTAAAGTAGCTCTCATTTAGTGTTTTTTTTTTTTGTAAGATAGTTTAGTTTATTTAATTGTATTTTAGTTTAGATAATTGTAGTTTATTTAGTTAATTTATTGATAGTGTAGTGTTTGGTGTAATGGTAACTTAGGTTAGGATTTATTTTACAGGTAATTTAGTAATTATTTTAACTAGGTAGCTATTAAATAGTTATTAACTATTCAATAGCTATTGTACCTAGTTAAAATAAATACAAAGTTACCTGTAAAATAAATATAAACCCTAAAATAGCTACAATGTAATTATTAATTATCTTGTAGCTATCTTAGGGTTTATTTTATAGGTAAGTATTTAGTTTTAAATAGGAATAATTTAGTTAATAATATTAATATTATTTAGATTTATTTCAATAATAATTAAGTTAGGGGGTGTTACGGTTAGACTTAGGTTTAGGGGTTAATATATTTAAAATAGGTGGCAGCAGTGTAGGGGAATTAGATTAGGGGATAATAATATAGCTGGCAGCAGTGTTGGGGGATCAGATTAGGGGGTAATAGAGTTAATATAGGTGACGGCAGTGTAGGGGGATTAGATTAGGGCTTAATATATTTAATGTAGCTGGCAGCGGGGTAGGGGGATCATATTAGAGGTTAATATATTTAAAATAGGTGGCGGCGGTGTAGGGGGATCAGATTAGGGGGTAATATATTTAAAATAGGTGGCGGCAATGTAGGGGGATTAGATTAGGGGTTAATATATTTAAAATAGGTGGCGGCGGTGTAGGGGGATCAGATTAGGGGTTAATATAGTTAATATAGGTGGCGGCAGTGTAGGGGGATTAGATTAGGGCTTAATATATTTAATGGAGCTGCGGCGGTGTAGGGGGATCATATTAGGGGTTAATATATTTAAAATAGGTGGCGGCGGTGTAGGGGGATCATATTAGGGGTTAATATATTTAAAATAGGTGGCCGTGGTGTAGGGGGATCAGATTAGGGGGTAATACATATAATATAGGTGGCGGCGGTGTAGAGGGATTAAATTAGGGGTTAATACATATAATATAGGTGGCAGCGGTGAAGGGGGATTAGATTAGGGGTTAATACATATAATATAGGTGGCAGCGGGGTCCGGGAGTGGCGGTTTAGGGGTTAATACATTTATTGTTAGGAGTGAGAGGGGGGATTGCGGATAGAGGGGTATACGTGTCGGGCTATTTTTGGGAGGCGTGTTAGACAGTAACGGGAGATTTAATATTTTAGTTAGTTTTTTTAGGCGGCGGCAGTTTCTAAAGTGCCGTAAGTCACTGGTGACTACAGAAATTTGTACTTACGCTTATTTCTGGACATCGCTAGTTTGTCTGAATTACGGCACTTTAGCAACTGCCGGCGCTGTATATGTGATAGGTCGATGTGCGAGGTGAAACTACGGGCGGAGCAGGTTTCCATGCTTGCGCCGAAACCTGCGCCCTATATCGGATCGCGCCCTAAGTATTTAACCCTTTAAAAAAAAATTAAGCAATGAATACTGACAAATTTAGTCAGTATTTTTTTATTTTCTTTCATTTTACTTTCTGCATTCATTTAGATTTTCGTTTTCTGTTTACAAAAGGAAAATCCAATTTTCGTGACAAATGTGCATTCGTCTGAAAACAATTGCACATGTTCAATATATGTATACTGTATATACAGTTGCAAGAAAAAGTTTGTGAACCCTTTGGAATGATATGGATTTCTGCACAAATTGGTCATAAAATGTGATCTGATCATCATCTAAGTCACAACAATAGACAATCACAGTCTGCTTAAACTAATAACACACAAAGAATGAAACGTTGCCATGTTTTTATTGAACACACCATGTAAACATTCACAGTGCAGGTGGAAAAAGTATGTGAACCCTTGGATTTAATAACTGGTTGAACCTCCTTTGGCAGCAATAACTTCAACCAAACGTTTCCTGTAGTTGCAGATCAGACGTGCACAATGGTCAGAAATAATTCTTGACCATTCCTCTTTACAGAACTGTTTCAGTTCAGCAATATTCTTGGGATGTCTGGTGTGAATCGCTTTCTTGAGGTCATGCCACAGCATCTCAATCGGGTTGAGGTCAGGACTCTGACTGGGCCACTTCAGAAGGTGCATTTTCTTCTGTTTAAGCCATTCTGTTGTTGATTTACTTCTATGCTCTGGGTCATTGTCCTGTTGCAACATCCATCTTCTATTGAGCTTCAGCTGGTAGACAGATGGTCTTAAGGTCTCCTGCAAAATGTGTTGATAAACTTGGGAATTCATTTTTCCTTCGATGATAGCAATCCGTCCAGGCCCTGACGCAGCAAAGCAGCCCCAAACCATGATGCCCCCACCACCATACTTCACAGTTGGGATGAGGTTTTGATGTTGGTGTGCTGTGCCTCTTTTTCGACACTCATAGTGTTGTGTGTTTCTTCCAAACAACTCAACTTTGGTTTCATCTGTCCACAGAATATTTTGCCAGTACTGCTGTGGAACATCCAGGTGCTCTTGTGCAAACTGTAAACGTGTAGCAATGTTTTGTTTGGACAGCAGTGGCTTCCTCTGTGGTATCCTCCCATGAAATCTATTCTTGTTTAGTGTTTTACGTATTGTAGATTCGCTAACAGGGATGTTAGCATTTGCCAGTGACTTTTGTAAGTCTTTAGCTGACACTCTAGGATTCTTCTTCACCTCATTGAGCAGTCTGCGCTGTGCTCTTGCAGTCATCTTTACAGGACGGCCACTTCTAGGGAGAGTAGCAGCAGTGCTGAACTTTCTTCATTTATAGACAATTTGTCTTACCGTCGACTGATGAACAGCAAGGCTTTTGGAGATACTTTTATAACCCTTTCCAGCTTTATGCAAGTCAACAATTCTTAATCGTAGGTCTTCTGAGAGCTCTTTTGTGCGAGGCATCATTCACATCAGGCAATGCTTCTTGTGAAAAGCAAACCCAGAAATATGTGTTTTTTATAGGGCAGAGCAGCTGTAACAAACACCTCCAATCTCATCTCATTGATTGGACTCCAGTTGGCTGACATCTCACTCCAATTAGCTCTTGGAGATGTCATTAGTCTAGGGGTTCACATACTTTTTCCACATGCACTGTGAATGTTTACATGGTGTGTTCAATAAAAACATGACAACATTTCATTATTTGTGTGTTATTAGTTTAAGCAGACTGTGATTGTCTATTGTTGTGACTTAGATGATGATCAGATCACATTTTATGACCAATTGTGCTCACCTTGTTTAACTTCTGACGTCACTTCCTGTCCAGGGAGACCAAGCTTCAAACACTTCAGCAACAGACCCTGTCACTGACGGGCTTAAGAATCCATATCCATCCGGATATTGTGAGCTATCTAGAGCTCAAAAAACCACAAGGAATCATCATCTAGCTGTATTTACAGCAGTTCATGTAACTATTTATTACGGTTTTCCATCATAAACACCAACTTATCCACCTGAACTCTGGGAGCTTTTCAGAGCTCAAAACCACCACAAGGAATTTACCTCCAGCTGTACTTACAGCATCCTATACCACAATATCACTAACTTTTATCAGCTAGCTGTTTTTGCACCAGCCCTGATAAAAAAAACCTCACTACCGGATTTAAAGAAATATACTATATTTCATCTGCTCACCTATTTCTGTCCCTGATCTGGACTATTATCAAAGAGGATTTCTGTTTATCATTTTTTATTGGACATTGGAAAATAAAAGTGTTTTTATTTTAAATTTCACTTTTTGTCCTTGCAAGCATCATTTATACACATCTCATGAGTGCTGCAATTAATATCCACAATTGATCTCATAGTATGTAAACTGAGCACTAATTGGTTTGCATACATAAAGTTTATACCATACTCCAGAGAGGAGAAGCCTTTCAAGTATAAAGAAGGGGAAAAGAAATAAACAGAAACAAGGAAAGAAATCCCGCAAAAAGAATTAAAGTGTCTCTACCTAACTCCAGAGAGGAGAAGTTTGTCTGAAATACCAACATATTTCTACTCCAGGGATATCAAGATTTCCACCTGCTAAAAGTTTCTGCATACCAGCTGGAAACATCTTTACCACAGATAGGGATTACATCCCCTCCATGCTTCCAACATACCTCACATGTTTGAGGTTAAACAAGGTGAGCACATTTAAATCTCACGTTTAGTTTTTGATTGCCTAGTACTGACATACTGCCCCATAATTTGGTTTTGTTTTTGTTTTTCTCCATTCTATGTGCGCTGAACTCTGAAACTCAACTCTCTCTCTCTCTCTCTCTCTCTCTCTATATATATATATATATATATATATATATATATAAATACTCTGAACATATTCCTTATGTGCAGAACATAGGAATGTGAAATATTTACAGTACATACATAGTTAAACACTTCATTAAATATGAATATAGCAAAAATATGATTTTTCATGTTTTTAGCTACTTGAGTGTTAAGGGCTCAAATGCACTTATATATTTATATGTCTATATAGGTATTCATAAGTATTTATGAGTTTATATGTTTATATATGTCTGTGTGTATATATATATATATATATATATATATATTTATATATGCACACATATTTATACATGTATATGTATGTATCGCTATGTTAAAGTCCTTTCCAGTCCTTTTTTTTCCTCAATACTTTGAGCCCTTATAACTTTTTAATGCAATTTTTTAAAATCATTTTTATTAGATGGTGTTACTATGAGTGTAACTGTACTTTTTAATATAACTTTCATGTATTTTTTGAAACTTTTTATTTGAGCCTAACAGTTAAACAGAGCTCAGAGGTCATGCTGTCTCGATGCAGGTTAAATTCAATTGCGCTCAAGCAAATGCATTTATTTTCAACTTGTAATATGCAGACTACTTCTCATGTGCACTAACAGCTGAGATAAACCCCATATCGCTTGCGCACCACTTGTAATCCAGCCCTGTGTCATGTGACTGCCTCAGTCAAGTAAATTCTGCAACGCCTGTTCAAATGTACATTGCATTTATGTATTACAACATTTTTATGTCAAACTTCTATTTCAGTCAGAGTAGTTAGGGTTACAAGCTTTGGGGATTATGCATGCATTAAAGAGACATTAAATTGATGTGCACTATTTTAAAAGAATAGTAACTACTCACTATGTTATTGCATTTCACCCTGTTCCTGCAGCTCTTTTCACTTTTCCTCCTTTAATAACTTAAAGGTGCCAGATACTGAAGCTCCGCCTCTTCATACTGGGCCCCGCCTCATGGAGCTCAAGTATTCTTACATGGTAAATACACCCACGTATATTATTATTATGAAACTAAAAATTACTTGTTTGCTCAGATACCAAAACGCCTTATTTCATACTTGCTACTAACTGTACTAATATAATTATACAGCCCCATAGAGATAGAAAGCTAGGTAGATAGATAAATAGATAGATATTACACGTTTCAAACATTATGTTGCTAGGTATATGCCAGTTTGATAGTGGCAATAAAAAGACAAAAATATTTGGAAATGTGGAAAAAATGTGTACATCATTACTTGTATTGAAAGGGTGCAGTAAAACTTAGATTTCTGCTATAGCTCTCTGCTTTTTATCATGATAGCATAATTGTTCTGAAAGCATCTACTCAAGAAACGCAGATAAATAGGCTAGATAAATAAACAATTGCATACCTGCCAAGATAAACAATATAAAACCAGATTGATTTTAGCTACAGCTTGCTAATAGTTCCCTGGAGTAAAGATGTAAAGTTCAAAAAACAATACATGATAGTATGGAAATATATATGCATGGTTGCATCTGAGAAGTATGTGCCTGTAACACAAACTACTACATAAGATAAAGCAAGTTTTTGACACATCAGTAAATTAATGTTAGTTCAGATTAATATTTTTCTGTATCATTAACTCTTATTCTGCTATGTGGAGATCTACTTTCTTTTGTGTAATTTACTCTTGTATCCACATATCATAACTTCAATTTAATACTCTTGTACTAAATAAAAACTCACTTATACAAAACAACTTTATACTTGAGGTTATAATTGTGGTGCATATTATATTTATACTCAACACATTTGACATGCAAAAAGATCTGTGTAAAACGGAAATGTTTTTAAAACCTTTAACACTGTCAATTTGTAGTTCAAAAGGTTTTGCAAATCGAGAACAGTTCAGGGATACACCCCTTAAAAATAATAATAGAGTTAATTTTCCTGGTCTTCTTTGCGGGGGGGGGCATTTAGAGAGAGAGGTAAATATAATTGTGTTTTGGCGTAAGCAATATTTGTATGGTATGTTGCACGGTCAGTTAAATGTAATAATACTTAGGTAGGATGAGGGCACTACAATCTGGGAGAAGTAGAACAAATACTGAAATAGCAGGCAAGATAAATATTTAGGCTTGCATTTATCAAGCCAGCTAGGAACCTGTCCTCCTGCTTTTGCTGCAAGCAGGCAACACCCACAGCTTGCATTTATCATTTTGCAAGGAAATGCTTGTGCAGTTCCACTCCTGCTCTTGGTGAACTAATTTCGTGAGTGCAGGGCTTATCAATTTTCCTGGGTGAATGGGTCTAGGGTGATTCAATTCCAGAGATATTGGGAAACAGTGATCTTATGGCTTGTGCACTTGTGATATTAATGCTCAAACATTTTTGCACTTTTTGCATTTTTATAATCTTGGATATTTAAGGCCCCTCTAAAGATCTAATTTAGCTTGTCCAATTTTTGCATGTGAAAGTGTCAGTCTGGTTTGGTAATCTGTATTATCTTGTCTGAACATTAACATGTTAAAAATGAGTCAACAAAAGGCTTGACATAATTATTTTATAATAATTACTAGAATGTGCAACAAAGTTAAACTGTCCTGATTTGTGACCCTTTTTTCTGCCTCTTTTGCTCTCTACCATGAGTTAGAACCTTACTATGGCTTAAATTCCTATTTTGCTTTTGAACATTTTGGATGACTGGGACAAATATGTGTCAGACTCAATTAGTTACTTAACCAGTACTCCAATCTATCTGGATATAATCTAGTTGAATATGTTAATGACTTTGATAAACTCCATTGATAAGTATTACAAAAATGTGGATTTCCTTCTTTAGATATAAAAAATAAGCATATAGCAAGAACTGGAAATTTCCATTAGTCCACATATCAGCCAATGAGCAATACACTTGTCTTCATCTATATTTAACATTGAGTAGATTAGTAGAGTTTCCCTCTAGGCTAGTAACTTCCCCCCTGACTAGTAAACTATAGTTATATAGTTTTCCCTGTATATACATATGAGTATGGAGAGAGTTGTATTCTTATTACTTAACATTTGCCAAAGTAATAACCAATGAACCAATAGAAACGTAAATTGCACACAATTTTTAAACCATTGATTTTACATAAGGATTAGGAAAGATAGTATAATGTCCAGCTGTGCAGTTGGGCTCTGAGGGAAAATAGGAAAATGCTAGTAGTCAGTGGCGTGATCTTCTACAAAAATATTTTGAGGTGGAGGTTAAAACAATAAAATCCTCCAAACATATAAATATAAGTGTCAAGCAGGAGGGGTTTCTAATTGTACACTTGATATGTGCATCCTTTTAAATATAGCATTAAAAAGAGTGACCCAATTGAGTGCTTAGATATGTGCATCAGTTTAAAGGGACAGTCTAGGCCAAAATAAAACTTTCATGATTCAGATAGAGCATGTAATTTTAAACAATTTTCCAATTTACTTTTATCACCAATCTTGCTTTGTTCTCTTGGTATTTTTAGTTGAAAGCTTAACCTAGGAGGTTCATAGTCTAATTTTTTTCAGAATGCATTTTAACAGTTTTTCACCACTAGAGGGTGTTAGTTCACGTATTTCATATAGATAACACTGTGCCCGTGCACGTGAAGTTATCTGGGAGCAGGCACTGATTGGCTAGACTGCAAGTCTGTCAAAAGAACTGAAATAGAGGGGCAGTTTGCAGAGGCTTATATACAATATAATCACAGAGGTTAAAAGTATATTTATATAACTGTGTTGGTTATGCAAAACTGGCAAATGGTAATAAAGGGATTATCTATCTTTTAAAACAATACAAATTCTGGTGTAGACTGTCCCTTTAAATATAGCATTAAAAGAATGACTCAAGTGAATACTTAGATATAAGAGGCAAAATCCCAGCCCACCCCACCCAGATACCCATGGTTAGTGATTTATAATATTAAAATTTAAGGAACTGGAAAAAACAAAAATATCTTTTTACTCATGCAACAAAAAAAACATTTATTATAAATTAACACTGTTTTTTGAATGGTGATATTGAATGACCAAACTGTGCATGGGTTAAGTAAATGGGCAGCTGGAAGAGTGAATCTTTGCATAAGAGGGAGAGCATGCGAATGAAGGTGAACAGAGGGATGAGAAAAAGTTATACCCTAAGGAAAAATAAGAATTTGGAAGTAATGGCTTTCAGTAACCTTGCCAGAAAGTTAGTAAAGTTTTAGTTGGGTCCTTGTGGTAAGGCAAACAAAAATCAGGGTCAAAAAGAGTGAACTCACCTGGGTTCATGGTTAACAGATACAGAACACTATAAGTAAGATAAGGAATTAGAAGAAACACACTACCAAAGTCAGGATTAAATACAATGCCACAAACTATCTGATTTAAATTTTTATGAAAATGTAGTCCTTGTAAGAATATATAACTAACCTGCTTCCATCTTGTCTCTATTCCTTCATTTTGTATCAATTCAGCCATTCTGAACTAATACTGACCTGATGTTATGCTAACAAAACAAACACCTAGTTTTGCGTTAGAAGCTGTGCGGTGCTAATGAGCAGTTTATGCTCACCGCTCACTTACAGGACAGCGCTGGTATTACGGGTTTTAAAAACCCGGCGTTAACCGCAAAAAAGTGATCGAGAGCAAAATTTTGCTCCACAACTCACCTCAATACCAACGCTGCTTACGTTAGTGGTGAGCTGGGCTAAACGTGCTCGTGGCACGATTTCTCCATAGGAATCAATGGGGGAGAGCCGGCTGAAAAAAAAAAACCTAACACTTGCAAAAAGCAGCGGAAAAGCTCCTAACGCAGCCCCATTGCTTCCTATGGGGAAAATACATTTTGTCTACACCTAACACCCTAACATGAACCCTGAGTCTAAACACCCCTAATCTTACACTTATTAATCCTAATCTGCCGCCCCGACATCTCCGACACCTACATTATATTATTAACCCCTAATCTGCCACTCCGGACACCCGCCCGCCACCTACATTATAACTTATAACCCCTAATCTGCTGCCCCCAACATCGCCGACACCTACATTAGATTTATGAAACCCTAATCTGCCACCCCATGTCGCCGCAACCTAACTACATTTATTAACCCCTTAATCTGCCAGCCCCAACCGTCGCCACCACTATAAATAAAGTTTATTAACCCCTAAATAATATAATTTAAATAAATCTAAATAAAATTACTACAATTAACTAAATAATTCTATTTAAAACTAAATACTTACCTATAAAATAAACCCTAAGATAGCTACAATATAACTAATAGTTACATTGTAGCTAGATTAGGGTTTATTTTTATTTTACAGAAACTTTGTATTTATTTTAACTAGGTAGAATATTTTATAAATAGTTATTAATTATTTAATAACTACCTAGTTAAAATAAATACAAAATTACCTGTAAAATAAAACCTAACCTAAGTTACAATTACACCTAACACTAACACTACAATTAAATGAATTACCTAAATTAAATACAATTAATTACAATTAAATAAAATTATATAAAGTACAAAAATTACTAAATTACAGAAAATAAAGAAATTTACAAGATTTTTAAACTAATTACACCTAATCTAATCCCCCTAACAAAATAAAAAGCCCCCCCCCACCAAATAAAAAAGCCCTAACCCTACACTAAATTACAAATAGCCCTTAAAATGGCCTTTTGCGGGGCATTGCCCCAAAGTAATCGAGCTCTTTATACCTAAAAAAAAATTACAATTCCTCCCCTCAACATTAAAACCCACCACCCACTCAGCCAACCCTAACTCTAAAAACCCACCCAATACCCCCTTAAATAAACCCCTTGAAGATTCACCTTACCGGGAGACATCTTTACCCAACCAGGCCGAAGTCCTCAACGAAGCCGGGTGAAGTCTTCATCCAAGCTGGGTGAAGTGGTCCTCAGACGGGGCAGAAGTCTTCATCCAGACTGCATCTTCTATCTTCAGTCCATCTGGCGCGGCGCAGGTCCAATCTTTCAAGACATACGACACGGAGCATCCTCTTCTTCCGACGACTAAACCAGATTGAAGTTTCCTTTAAATGACATCATTCAAGATGGCGTCATTCAAGATGCAATCAGCCAATTGGATTGAACTGGCATTTCTATTGACTGATTGGAACAGCCAATAGGAATGCCAGCTCAATCCTATTGGCTGATTGGATCAGCCAATAGGATTGAACTTCAATCCTATTGGTTGATTGCATCAGCCAACTAGGATTTTTTATACCTTAATTCCGATTGGGGGTCTGATAGAATTCTATCAGCCAATCGGAATTGAAGGGACGCCGTCTTGGATGATGTCATTTAAAGGAACCTTCATTCTGTTTTAGCAGTTGGAAGAAGAGGATGCTCTGAAGATGGGACCCGCTCCGCACCGGATGGATGAAGATAGAGATGTCCGTCTGGATGAAGACTTCTGCCCATCTGGAGGACCACTTCGCCCTGCTTGGATGAAGACTTCTCCCCGGCTTCGTTGAGGACTTCAGTCCAGTTGAGTGAAGACATCTCCGGTAAGGTGATCTTCAGGGGGTTAGTGTGTTAGGTTTTTTTTTAAGGGGGGATTGGGTGGGTTTTAGAGTAGGGTTGGTGGTGTGGGTGGGTGGGTTTTAATGTTGGGGGAGTAATTGTATTTTTTATTCAGGTAAAAGAGCTGATTACTTTGGGGCATTGCCCCACAAAAGGCCATTTTAAGGGCTATTTGCAATTTAGTGGGTAGGGTAGGGCTTTTTTTTATTTTGGGGGGGCTTTTTATTTGTTATGTGGATTAGATTAGGTGTAATTAGTTTAAAAATCTTGTAATTTTCTTTATTATTTTCTGTAATTTAGTGTTTGTTTTTTTGTACTTTAGATAATTTTATTTAATTGTAATTTAATTGTATTTAATTTAGGTAATTTATTTCATTGTAGTGTAGTCTTAGGAGTAATTGTAACTTAGGTTAGGTTTTATTTTACAGGTAAATTTGTCTTTATTTTAACTAGGTAGTTATTAAATAGTTAATAACTATTTAATAACTATTCTACCTATTTAAAATAAATACAAACTTAAATAAACACTAAGCTAGCTACAATGTAACTATTAGTTATATTGTAGCTAGCTTAGGGTTTATTTTATAGGTATTTTGTTTTAAATAGGAATTATTAGTTAATTGTAGTAATTTTATTTAGAACTTATTTAAATTATATTTAAGTTAGGGGGTAAGGGTTTAGATTTAGGTTTAGGGGTTAATAACTTTATAATAGTTGCGGCGACGTTGGGGGCGGCAGATTAGGGGTTAATAAATATAAATAGGTGGCGGCGATATTAGGGCCGGCAGATTAGGGGTTAATAATATTTAAATTGTGTTTGCGATGCGGGAGTGCGACGGTTTAGGGGTTAATACATTTATTATAGTGACGGCGATGTCCGGTTCGGCAGATTAGAGGTTAAAAAATGTATTATAGTGTTTTCGATGTGGGAGAGCCTTGGTTTAGGGGTTAATAGGTAGTTTATGGGTGTTAGTGTACTTTTTAGCACTTTAGTTAAGAGTTTTATGCTACGGCGTTGTAGTGTAAAACTCTTAACTACTGACTTTTAAATGCGGTATCAGGCTTGACAGGAGAGGGTGTACCGTTCACTTTTGGTCAGACTCATAATACCGGCGCTATGCAAGTCCCATTGAAAATATAGGATACGCAATTTGCGGTATTTCTGAGTCTGGCCAAAAAAGTGAGCGGTACAGTAACACCTGTACCTTCAAGGACTCGTAATACTAGCGGGCCTAAAAAGCAGCGTTGGGATCCGGCCAACGCTGCTTTTTAAGCCTAACACAAGACTCGTAATGTAGCCGTAGTCATTTGATATTTAGGAAATACATTTTTTATCATCATTTGCTAAGCGTAACCACGCACTGCTAGCATAATTACATAGATGCCTCACCCCACATTTCTTTCTTATTTTGTACCAAGAGATGAATCTCCATGTTTCTTGTATTCATATTAACATATCTATGTCTGAATCTTGTAACTTTCCACTGATTATGTTACACCTAAACGGGGCGAGTATGAAAAATGATAGGATTTACCATCACTTTTAGGTAGCAATTTAGGATTACCTTTTTAAGTAGAAACAATATTTTTTAGGTAATAATTATATTTATATGTTTCAGTTTATTTAAATACAGTACTATTTTTTTTTTTTAATCTGGTTGTCATTAAATGCACAAAATACTCCTTAAAGGGACACTGAACCCAAGTTTTTTTCTTTCGTGATTCAGATAGAGCATGCAATTTTAAACAACTTTCTAATTTATCCTATTATCAATTTTTCTTCATTCTCTTGCTTTCTTTATTTGAAAAAGAAGGCATCTAAGCTATATTTTTGGTTCAGAACCATGGAAATCACTTGTTTATTGGTAGATGAATTTACCCCCCAATCAGCAAGAACAACACAGTATGTTCACCAAAAATGGGCCGGCATCTAAACTTACATTCTTGCATTTCAAATAAAGATACCAAGAGAATGAAAAGAATTTAATAATAGGAGTAAATTAGAAAGTTGCTTAAAATTGCATGCTCTATCTGAATCACGATAGAAAAAATGTGGGTTCAGTGTCCCTTTAATTAAAACCATAACTATACAACAGTGTTCTAACTTATCTCCTGAATTACTTTTTTTTAATTGTTTTAGTACATCAATTATTTCATAACAATTAGTCAAACACCTGCAAATAAAGAAGTGTATAATGTGTATAACGAGCTTAGATAGCTACATCCATTATCTGCACATACAACATACCCCAGGAGCTGAAACATAGCTTGATAACTATTAGTACAGCAATAATTCTCATTAAATCACAATAAACCTAAATCAAAAACCAAAGGACAAAATTACTAAAGATGTGCTATTGGTAGGAGCTGAGTAGTTAAAGGGACATGAAACCCATATTTTTTCTTTCATGATTTAGAAGAGAATGCAATTTTAAAAATCTTTTAATATACTTCTATTATTAATTTGTTTTATTCTCTTGATATTCTTTGCTGGAAAGATAGCATCTAGATATGCTCAGTAGCTGCTGATCGGTTGCTGCACATAGAAAACGCTTGGATTGGCTCACCATGTGCATTGCTTTTTCTTCAAGTAAGGATATCTAAAAAATGAAGCAAAAAAAAATAATAGAGGTAAATTGTAATGTTTTCTAAATGTGTATGTTCTATCTGAATCATGAAAGAAAGATTTTGGATTTAGTGGCCATTTAAGTGGCAAAAACCCAACTGGTATCAATTGCTTTTAAAATGTCATTAAATTGGATGTGTGAAAAAAAAAATATGTTGCCAGTCGCAAATGGACTACAAAACCCCTTTTCTTTTGCAGGCTGTATAATAAATACTTTTAAATAAGTGTGACCTAGAAATGAGCAGTTGCTAATAGTTTTGAAAATAGTTTATAAACAGTAAACCCCCCACACACACACCATGCACACAATCTGAAAAAACACCACCCCATCAACTACATTAGTTCTGCACACTTGGGAAAACCCAGCTTAGTGACCCTGACTTTGATCTTTTTTTCAATGAATTAAACCATAATCAAATTACCTCTATAACTTTAATTACCATCTTGCAAACCACCCAGCGCTGTAACCCTAAGTGAAAACTCTTATTGCACAGCACCTTTCACATTAACCTTGACCTCCACTGGACTCTACCATAGCATATTAGGGACTCTTACCATCACATTAGCTGCGTAGCCCAAATAATTCCTCACTCCACTCCCTTAATTCCACCTCCCAAGCATTCAATGAGCCTTGAAGGTTTTAGGGTCCCAAAGCACTAAAGGAACTCCTTTTCATAAATTAAGGTCCTATTATATAAGTTTTACCCAAACAAAATTATAAACAAGTAAACCTAACAGTCCTAGGAGGTAAAAAGGAATTCCTAAAGGGACATTCCAGTCAAAACTGAAATGCACTTAAATGAATTACATCTTTGGACAGAAACATATTTACAATAAACATATATATATAATAGTGTAGTGGGGTAGTTTGAGATGGGCGATGTAGTGGTTTAGATGTTAATAGTGTAGTGGAGTAGTTTGTGATGAAGGATGTGGAAGATTAGGGGTAGTGTAGAGGTTATTGCGGTTGGAGGGTTAGGTCAAATTAGGGGCTAATAGTGTAGCGGGGTAGTTTGGGAAGGGGGTTATGATGGATTAGGGATTAATAGAGTAGCAGGATAGTTTGCGACTGTTGATTTGTCGGATTAGGGGTTAAGTGTGGTTAATAGTGTTGGGGGTGGATAGTGTAGGTCAGGAAACTTAAAGGGACACTGAACCCACATTTTTTCATTCGTGATTCAGATAGAGCATGCTATTTTAAGCAACTTTCTATTTTACTCCTATTATCAATTTTTTATTCTCTTGCTATCTTTATTTGTAAAAGAAGTCATCTGAGCGTTTTTTTTTCGTTCAGAACTCTGGACAGCAATTTTTTATTGGTGGATGAATTTATACACCAATCAGCATGGACAACCCAGGTTGTTCACCAAAAAATGGGCTGGCATCTAAACTTACATTCTTGCATTTCAAATAAATATACCAAGAGAATGAAGACAATTTGATAATAGGAGTAAATTAGAAAGTGGCTTAACATTTCATGCTCTATCTGAATCACAAAAGAAAAAAATTGGGTTCAGTTTCCCTTTAATTGTAATGTTATATTTTTCGTCCTTAGTGCAATGTTTTTCAAGTTAAAACCCTTTAAGCGAGCTTGCATAATAAGTTTGAGGGTAAAATGCTATTGCTGTTAATGCGATTGCGATATTGCAAAATTGCGCTCAGGTTAACATTACCTCTATGCTAGCCCTAAGTCATTGGTCTCTTTAAAACAATAGAACTAGCACAAGGACATGAGAATGATCATTTATGATTGCAATAAGGTTTTTGGAGATTTAGGGAATGTTCTTTGAAGTTCAGTGAAAACCCCTCCAAAAGACTGCAAAACACCTGATTTCTTGTAGATTTTTTAAAATCTGATTTTAAGGTGGTATTATTATTTAATTGCAGTTTACCTAATATATCTGTATCTCAAGCAGTTTCACTAATTCAAATCTTTGCTAGTGGATGGAAACAGTGCTATTAGGTGCGCGCACTCTTTGGGCTCTATGTACAAAAGAAGAGACTACTGCTTTTGTGCCCTCACAAGGCAGGTTAGCCTGCTTTCCACAATGGTGGAGACAGGGGTCATCTGACCACTGATTCTTAGCCTCTCCAAAACCTCTGATGTTTCAGATATTAACACCCCAAACACATTTGTTGGAGGTGATTGACAGGCCCTTCTCTCGCACTACTGGTCATGTAACAGAAGGGGACGGCATTGCATAAGCATGTGGGTATGCAACATGTGCTGTCCTTTTGCTGCAGAACCCATGTCAGGAACCTTGTCTGCCTATGACTTTGTACGAGGCCCAATATATGTGAAAAATGCTACAGGACATAGGGTAGATTTACCGATGTCTGTCCGACATGATACGCTGTAGCGTATCATGTCCGACAGACATCGTTAAATGCCAACAGCTGTTACACCTGAAACAAGTTTCTTGGTTTGAGGTGAATAGTATTTGTTGCTCTTTTGATAATATCCCTCTAATATATTTAACTTGATATAGAGAATATATCAGTGAGCAAATTATTATAGATGGTGGAAAATGTGAAAGTTCAGTAACTAGGCTGTACCTTTAAATGACTCGATGAGTAATATATAAGTTCAGAAACTCAAGAAATAATAAAGTCAAGATTTAGGCTTCAGGAATATTATTGGCAGAAAAATATATGTTCAAACTGTTTCCAAAACAAACATCCGTCTTCACACACTCACACAACAATTCACTGATCGATGGCAACAATGTCGCAGTTACATAGAAATACCGGTTCAGGTAAACATGGAATGAATGCAATGGATGAAATGATACAAGATGAAAGTCTCTTACCGCAGACAGGCAAAGTTAGCTGTTAAGTAACTTACTACGGAGCGGTCCGATGTAGCTGTTTGGTGCGGTAGCAGCAGTGAGGTGTGCGAGTGTGACTCACTTCCGGATACGGCTTGGCGTGGATGAGAGCTGGTACGCTGAGAGTGAGAAATGACCGGTAAGCTCAGTAACAGATGACAGGTGCACAATGAAAGTGCAAAAAGCAAACAAGGTTGGAAAACTTTAGTGAACCGTATCAGAGATTGACCTGAAAGGTAACAGGATTCGTCTAAGGTAACACAGGTTGTGATACCTCAATGACAGAAAACAACAATTCTCAGGCAATGAATGTGTGTTGAAAACGAGGTTAAATAGGGTGGAGAGGATAATGGGAGGATATACCTTAAAGGGATATCACATTTCCCCCCCTCAAGGGACCACCCCGAGAGACCCCAGGTGAGGTTTGAAAGGATACTTGCGATGAAAACGTCTAAGCAACACAGGTGCATGGATCTCCGAATGCGGTTGCCAAGAATTGTCTTCAGGACCATATCCTTTCCATTTAATTAAATACTCCAATCGATGTCTACGAATTCGAGAATCAAGAATCCTATCTACCTCGAACTCTTCGTGATCGTCCAGGAGAATAGGAGGTGGAGGGATTCCAACCTGCCTTAAGGGATCCAATCTATAAGGCTTCAGTAATGAAACATGGAAAACATTATGTATTTTAAAGTCATTAGGTAGAGTGAGTTTAAGTGCATTTTCATTTATGATTTTTTCAATGGGATAAGGACCAATAAACTGATTACCCAGTTTCTTACTTGGCAGTTGCATGTTAAGATGTTTAGTAGAAAGTAAGACAAGATCTCCAATCTTGTACTTTGCTGACTCTCTGTGTTTTTGATCGTAGTAGTATTTCTGTCTGTCTTTAGCTTCAATGAGATGTTTTTTTAATGTCCATTCTCTCCTGTAAAGAGATGTGTAATCTGTGGCACTAGGTGAATTAACTGTTGTATGTGATAAGGTTATGGAAGTAGGATGATATCCAAAAGTGGCAAAAAATGGCGTCATCTTGGTAGAAGATGAGACAGAAATTATAAGAGAATTCAGCCAATGGTAGATAAGTGATCCAATCATCTTGTAGGTGTGTAATATAGCACCTCAGGTATTGTTCCAGGGTTTGATTCAATCTTTCTGTCAAACCATTGGTCTGGGGTGGAACGAAGTTGAATATCTGGGCTCAATCTTTAACAATTGACATAAAGATCTCCAAAAAGCAGAAGTAAATTGAGTTCCACGATCTGAAATTATTATTCTGGGTAAACCATGAAGGCGTACAATAGAATCTATGAAGGTTTGTGCAGTAGCCTTAGATGTAGGTAAAGATTGCAAAGGAATAAAATGTGCAAGTTTAGTTAAGTGATCAACCACAACGAATATCGTATTGTATCCTTGTGATTTTGGGAGATCAACAATGAAATCCATTGAGATCATTGTCCAGGGTTTATCAGGTATTGGTATAGATGTTAACAAACCAATAGGTTTTTTATGTTCAACTTTGTTACGGGCACAGACATCACAGGATGATACATAGTTATTAATAAATAGTATCATTTGTGGCCACCAAAAATACCTTTTTGTTAATTCAAGTGTTTTTTGTATTCCCATATGTCCAGCCATTACATTGTCATGTGTATATGATAAGCAGTTTTCTGATAGATTCGGGTACATATAATTTATCTCTGTGATAAAACAATCCAGTTGAAGGATCTTTAGTGCAAGAGGGAGGTATGTTACTGTCATTAGCAAGAGCGTTTAGTACTTCTAACTCAAATGTAGTGAGTTCTCCTATAAATTTGTAATCTGGTATTATAGGTGTGGGTACGATCATATTAGGTTGGTGATCGTACTGTCGGAATAGAGCGTCTGCTTTAACGTTTGAAGAACCTGGTTTGTAAGTTAACTGAAAATTAAAACGGTCTAGAAATAAAGACCAACGAACCTGATGGGCAGACAATGTTTTATTTTTCTTCAAATACTCTAAATTTTTGTGATCAGTATAGATTGTAAAAGGTTGTGTAGTTCCCTCTAAAAGGTGTCTCCAATGTTCCAACGACATTTTAATCGCTAACAACTCTTTATCCCCAATGCTGTAATTTCTCTCTGCTGGTAAGTAGGTTTTAGAAAAAAAAGCTATGGGATGTTGGAGTTTAGTGATCTTGTTCTGTTGGATAATACTGCTCCTATACCAGAATTGGATGCATCAACTTCTAGAATGAAAGGTAATTGATAAAAGTTAAAACTGGTGCAGTAGTGAAAGATTTCTTTAAAACTCAAAAGACTTTTGAGTCTTATCTGACCAAACATACTTAGTCTTACTACTTGTTAATTGTGTGAGTGGTTTTACAATGGAGGAGAAATTATCAATAAACTTCCTATAAAAGTTTGCAAACCCAAGGAATCTTTGTAATGCCCTCCGTGTAGTTGGTACTGGCCAGTCTAAGATGGTGGTAATCTTTTCTGGATCCATTTGAATCTGATTCGGTGTGATAATGTACCCTAGGAATTTAATGTGGTTGGAATGGAATATGCATTTTTCCTGTTTTGCGTACAATTTGTGTTGTCTGAGTCTTGTAAGTACCCATCTCACATGTTTCTCATGTTCAGACAGGGTTTTGGAGTAAATCAAAATGTCGTCTAAGTAAATGATAACACATGAGTCTATCAAATCATGGAAAATTTCATTGATAAAATGTTGGAAAGTTGCCGGGGCATTACATAACCCGAAAGGCATGACATTGTATTGATATAACCCATATCTGGTGCGAAAGCTGTTTTCCACTCATCTCCTTCTTTTATACGAATTAGGTTATATGCGCCTTTGAGATCAAGTTTTGTGAATATTGTGGCGTCTGTAAGTCTTTCTAACAATTCGGGAATTAAAGGTAAAGGGTAACGATTTTTCACTGTAATACTATTCAAAGCTCTGTAATCAATGATAGGTCTTAATGAGCCATCTTTGTTTTTTACAAAGAATAAACCCGCAGCTGCAGGTGAGGTGGAATGTGTGATGAACCCCTTGTGTAAATTGTCATCTAAATAGGTTCGTAATTGTTTAAGTTCTTGTTGAGACATGGGATAAATTCTTCCGTGAGGAATCTGAGAACCTGGAATTTTTTCAATTGGGCAGTCAAATGACCTATGAGGGGGTACATTTTCAGCCTCTTTTAAGTCAAAGACATCCTCCAAATCCTGATTAACCTCTGGAATAGTTTGTAGGTTACCTATAATAGTATGTGGATAACAAGTCTTTTGACAATAGTCTGAATCTAACTTGATATCATGGAGAGACCAGTCTATTTTAGGATTATGAGTTTTTAACCAAGTGTAACCTAAAATTATTGTGTGAAAAGCAATAGGAATAATATCAAATGAATATATTCAGTATGTGCTGTAGAGTGGTTATCAGAAGAGGTATAGTGTGATGTGTTATGGGTCCTCTCTGTACAGAAGATCCATCTATTAATTTGACAAACACAGGGTTTTGTTTGCACACCGTGGGTATTTTATTTGCTATAACATAATCAGTGTTTATATAAACCCCAGAAGCCCCTGAGTCGATAAGTGCCTTAGTCTGAAGGTTGTTTTGATCCCACTGTAAGAAAGAGAGGTGGTTAATTGATTTGTTTTATTGTCAATATGAAGATGTCTTAAATTAATTTTCTTACCCCTCTTTTGTTTTTCCAGTAGGGACAGACTGATACTGAATGATCCTCATTTGCGCAGTACATGCACTAATTTGAAAGTCTCCTTCTTGTCTTCTCTAGAAGGGTTAAAGGTCCTTTTATGGCTCCTATTTCCATTGGAGTAGTACTTGAGATATTTTTCTCCTGATGGGGAGTTGATGAATAGTGAGGTCTTGGAAGGTTTTCAAAATTCCCTTTTTCAGCTTTTCGTTCTCTGATTCTTCTATCTAGAGTAGTACTGAGCTTTATTAGACCTGGTAATGTTTCTGGCATGTCCAGTCTGGATAATTCATCCTTTAATAATTCTGATAGTCCCAACCGGAACTGATTTCGGAGGCTTACCTCATTCCACTGGGAGTCGGTTGCCCAGAGCTGGAAGTCAGTAGTGTATTCCTCCACAGTGCGTTTTCCCTGTTTTAAAGAACGGAGTTTGGTTTCAGCTATTATTTGGGTATGAGTGTCCTCATATATATGTGAAAAATGCTACAGGACATAGGGTAGATTTACCGATGTCTGTCCGACATGATACGCTGTAGCGTATCATGTCCGACAGACATCGTTAAATGCCAACAGCTGTTACACCTGAAACAAGTTTCTTGGTTTGAGGTGAATAGTATTTGTTGCTCTTTTGATAATATCCCTCTAATATATTTAACTTGATATAGAAGAATATATCAGTGAGCAAATTATTATAGATGGTGGGAAAATGTGAAAGTTCAGTAACTAGACTGTACCTTTAAATGACTCGATGAGTAAAATATATAAGATCAGAAACTCAAGAAATAATAAAGTCAAGATTTAGGCTTCAGAGAATATTATTGGCAGAAAAATATATGTTCAAACTGTTTCCAAAACAAACATCCGTCTTCACACACTCACACAACAGAATCACTGATCGATGGCAACAATGTCGCAGTTACATAGAAATAACCGGTTCAGGTAAACATGGAATGAATGCAATGGATATGAAATGATACAAGATGAAAGTCTCTTACCGCAGACAGGCAAAGTTAGCTGATAAGTGACTTACTACGGAGCGGTCCGATGTAGCTGTTTGGTGCGGTAGCAGCAGTGAGGTGTGCGAGTGTGACTCACTTCCGGATACGGCTTGGCGTGGATGAGAGCTGGTACGCTGAGAGTGAGAAATCCGGTAAGCTCAGTAACAGATGACAGGTGCACAATGAAAGTGCAAAAAGCAAACGAGGTTGGAAAAACTTTAGTGAAACACCGTATCAGAGATTGACCTGAAAGGTAACAGGATTTGTCTAAGGAAACTCAGGTTGTGATACCTCAATGACAGAAAACAACAATTCTCAGGCAATGAATGTGTGTTGAAAACGAGGTTAAATAGGGTGGAGAGGATAATGGGAGGATATACCTTAAAGGGATATCACTACAGCATAAGTTGTTGGCATTTAACAATGCACAAGCAGTTCACCAGAACTGCTTGTGCAATGCCGCCCTCTGCAGATTCGCGGCCAATCGGCTGCTAGCAGGGGGTGTCAATCAGCCGGATCATATAGGATCGGGTGGATTGATGCCTGCAGCCTCTTTATACAACTTCTTCATAACTGCTGTTTCAGGCGAGCCTGAAGGTTTGCGCAGAAACAATGGGAACAAGGGCCATTTGGCTCTTGTTAAATCTACCTATGTCTCTTCTTTTATTCCCTAGGATCATTTAATTATAGAAACATGTCTTTGCAAAATGTTTAGAATAAAAAATATAATATATATATATATATATATATAGGTATAAATATATATTTTACCAAAATAACATCAGATATACGTAGAAATATGTATTTATGAATACATACAACATATTCGGCTATGTGCAGGACATTGGAATGTAAAATATTCATATTTTCATGTTGAGTTAGCGCACAAGTTGGGTGTTGGGTTTTTTCACTTTTTTTGCTCTATTGACTTCTATGGGGGAATAGGTTATCGCACTTGTCATATTGTAAGTTCGGCTTTTTGCGAGTGTCACATTAGCATAAGAGCAATAACTTTTTAATTTCAACTCGTAATACCAGCGCAAACCGACACACTCAAAAAGTTTACTTCTAGCGCAATTAGCACTCTAGTGAAAGCCCTAAATAGCGTTCCAATCATAAGCTTGCCCATTCTGTTTAAAATGGTTTAAAATAGAGAAAATAAATCGGTGTCTTTCATTGTTATATCAAATAATTCTTATTTACTTTACAGAATGTGCAAATTTCTTACAGATGCTTTTTTGTTTTTATCCCCCACACAATATTTAAGCCACTTTTAAATAAACTATATCTCTTTAACTTATGTAGCTGCGTATGCAAATGACAAGTACATTCTAGGGGGCATGTGTAGACCTATATTTAAATTTTAAGGGAATCATATCCAAACACCTGATGTCAAAATATCTTCCTTTTTTATTGCATTCACCATGCTGACAAAATTTATTTGTTCTTGGCTGATCTTGATTACATTGATTTGGAATTTTAATTGCATCATCCATCTGTCTGCATACTTTGGATGTTGTGATTGCGTACAGTAAGTTTGAAATGTATTAAATTCACACCTTCTTCTTCTTCTTCTTAAAAAAAAAAAAGACAGACTGCTTATACAGTACAAGTCCACGAAGGAACCTTGTCAAATCAAAAATGAGACATAGGAAATCTTTAACTGGTTTTCTACCTGCCAAATAAAGAAACACAGTTTTGCTAAATATTCATATACCATCGTCATATTAGATGTTAATCTGCATTCTTTTCAAAACATTTGCTGATCAGATTTTCATCAAAGTTCAGAGTTAGCATAGCCAGCAATATATTTGCATATATTACATATGGTTATATTGCACCATATTAAAATTCATCATATCATTGAGAAATAACTTCTGTGTATATTTCAGTTTTATAATCACTGATAAATACAAGCCCTAGGTATGGATAAGATGCTTGCGAATGAAATGAGAAAGATGCCCTACAGCACAGTTTTCTTTTAAACCAGAATAATTAAATGATTTCTGTCTTCATAGGCTGCCCTTCCAGTTTAATTTGCAATGATTTAAAGCATGCACCACTAACAACATTTTAGATAAAAAATGGGAATTTAAAGAGGTTTCTCTTTTTTATTACCATTTCATTTTCTGTTTAAATATAAACTAAACAGATATTCTTAGAAAGATATTCTTGTTAGAATATCATGAACTTTTCAAATAAAGTGCACAATTAAACATATTTAACATGATTGGAAAGGGTGGGAAAACTTGTTGATAGTTTCCTTTTCTTGTATTACATTTAGGTTTGAATCAATTCTATAATAAAAAAAATTAAACGTTGTAAAAATGAATTATATTTATCTGTCTGTTGTTAAAAGTGGGTTTCTCTAAGAAACATTGTCGATATAAAACATTAGTGTCAATAACAAATCAATGCTGGCCTAGATGTACTTATAACAATGTATTGTAATCATTGAGATGTTTAGAGGAGGGGCAAAATTGGACAAATGGCCCCATATTGAATATTTAAAATCTAATTTTATATAAACTACTCAAAAGTTTTAGGGGACGATTATCTAAACCTCGCCAGATCAGACATGGTTTTCACGCTGATCCTCTCAGGCTGCTGTAGTAGAATTATTGTAAAAAAGGGTCAGTCCCTGCGAGATGGCTCATATATGAAATAATGGAAAGGGCCACTTTGCTCCATAGAGCGAAGTTAGGGGGGGGGCACTTTAAAAATGAAATCTTGCAGCCAATAGAAATCATATTATGCTGCTTTCTGTGTATAGCATCTTACAATTGCTTCTATTTCCATATGCATGTGTTTTTCTATTAGGGTATTGAGTATTTTGAGTGTTTTGAGAAAAGCTCTCCACCTTCTATCTGCAGAGAAAAGTCTGTAAGACCTGCAGTGCGAAAATCTTTACATTATTACACTGGGATTTGAGAGAAAATGTCAGATACACCCCTGGAACTCCCACGTTCAGCCCATTTTTCTCAAAAACACGCTTTGTGTTTTGTACTAATAAGTATGAATTTCTATATTGTTTTGTACATCCTGTGTACTTAAATTAGATTTATGTTGTGCATATAAAATACAATCGCCTAGATTACGAGTTTTGTCGATAAAAACTTGCGGGCTAACAAGCCTTTTTTTTCCATCGCTCCCTTAAGCCAACGCTGCTATTACGAGTTTTCTGAATGACTGCGTTAGCCTTAGAAAAGTGTGCATTGAGCCAAATTTAGCTCCACTTCATCCCTCAATACCAGCGTTGCTTATGGTAGCGGTAAGATGGAAAAACGTGCTTGTGCACGATTTCCCCATAGGATACAATGGGGCTGAGCTGGCTGGAAAAAAAAGCAGCGTTCAACTCCTAACAAAGCCCCATTGTTTCCTATGGGGAAACCCTTTCTAAGTCTACACCTAACACCCTAACATGAACCCCCAATCGTATTTTTCCTACTTTAATTCCGATTGGCTGATAGAATCCTATCAGCCAATCTGAATTCGAGGGATGCCATCTTGGATGACGTCATTTAAAGGAACCTTCATTCGTCGTTAGACGTCGGGAAGAAGAGGATGCTCCGCGCTGGATATCTTGAAGATGGACCCACTCCGCGCCGGATGGATGAAGATAGAAGATGCCGCTTGGATGAAGACTTCTGCTGGATGGAGGACCTCTTTTGCCCCGATCGGATGAAGACTTCTGCCGCTCCGGATGTCCTCTTCTGGCCCATCGGTGCCCGGCTGGGTGAACACGGCTCAAGGTAGGGTGATCTTCAATGCGGTAGTGTTAGGTTTTTTTAAGGGGGGATCGGGTGGGTTTTAGAGTAGGGGTGTGTGGGTGGTGGGTTGTAATGTTGGGGGGGGGGGTCTTGTATTTTATTTTACAGGTAAAAGAGCTGATTATTACTTTGGGGCAATGCCCCACAAAAAGCCCTTTTAAGGGCTGGTAAAAGAGCTGATTACTTTTGTAATTTAGTATAGGGTAGGGAATTGTATTATTTTGGGGGGCTTTTATTTTTTGTAATTTAATGTTTGTTTGTTTTTGTAATATAGTTTAGTTTATTTAATTGTATTTTAGTTTAGATCATTGTAGTTAATTTATTTAAATAATTTATTGATAGTGTAGTGTTAGGTGTATTTGTAACTTAGGTTAGGATTTATTTTACAGGTAATTTTGTAATTATTTTAACTAGGTAGCTATTAAATAGTTATTAACTATTTAATAGCTATTGTACCTAGTTAAAATAAATACAAAGTTGCCTGTAAAATAAATATAAATCCTAAAATAGCTACAATGTAACTATTAGTTATATTGTAGCTATATTAGGGTTTATTTTATAGTTAAGTATTTATTTTTTAAATAGGAATAATTTATTTAATTATAGTAAATTTATTTCGTTTTATTTAAATTATATTTAATTTAGGGGGTGTTAGGGTTAACTTAGGTTTAGGGGTTAATAACTTTATTATAGTAGCAGCGACGTTGGGGGCGGAAGATTAGGGGTTAATAATTGTAGGTAGGTTGCGGCAATGTTAGGGAGGGCAGATTAGGGGTTAATAAAATTTATTATAGTGTTTGCAAGGCGGGAGTGCGGCGGTTTAGGGGTTAATACATTTATTATAGTGGCGGCGATGTCCAGTCATCAGATTAGGGGTTAATAAGTGTAGGTAGGTGGCGGCAACATTGGGGGGGGCAGATAAGGGGTTAATAAATATAATATAGGTGTCGGCGATGTTAGGGACAGCAGATTAGGGGTTCATAGGGATAATGTAGGTGGCGGCGGTGTCCGGTTGGCAGATTAGGCGTTAAATAATTTTATTATAGTATTTGCAATGTGGGGGGGGGGCTCGGTTTAGGGGTTAATAGGAAGTTTATGGGTGTTAGTGTACTTTGTAGCACTGTAGTTCAAAGCTTTATGTTCCGGCGTTAGCCCATAAAACTCTTAACTACTGACTTTTAAATGTGGTAGGAGTATTGGAGGTAGAGGCTCTACCGCTCACTTTCTCCAAGACTCGGTAGCCTCAAGTCGCGGAAGAAAAGTGAGCGGTGAGCCTCTACCTGTCAGACTCGTAATACCAGCGTTAGATAAAAAGCAGCGTTGGGACCTCTCAACGCTGCTTTTTAAGGCTAGCGCAAAAGTCGTAATCTCGCCGATAGTATTCCTGTGTAATTTACAGTACATACACATTTTTACATTTTTGATAAAATACAATTTTTGGTGAACAATTTTGTTACAATTTTTGATGCACCTTAACAATACCATTTTTTCATGCTTATTTTTATATAAATGTTTAAATGATTAATTTACTCTGTTTTGTAAATTATGAATTTAATTGTGCACTTTTGTAATGTATGCATCTCCTTCCCATACCAAAATGCAGTATGAGCCCCTTGGCGAGACACCCTGTTTTCATGGTAAAAAGTGGCTTCAAAGAGGGAAATAGAAGGGCCGGCAAGAATTCTTATAAAATCTCTCCAGCCCAGAGAGCTTTAGATAATCAGCCTCTTAGGCAGGTGTGAAAAAATGCTGTAAAGTAAGAATGCTTTTAAAAATAGAAATATTAATAGTTTATTTTTTATCTATTAACAAAATGCAAAGTGAACAAACAAAAGAAAAATCTAAATTACATCAATATTTGGTATGACTACCATTGCCTTTAAAACAACATCAGTTATTCCAGCTACACTTGCACACAGATCAGGGAGCCATATAATCACTTCCAGCACTCTGCCTGTACTTCTCAGCATTGAAGAGACCATTAATTCTGCACCAAACTTCAAGGAACCTCCACCAAGATTAATTTTTGCATGCAGATACTCATTCTCCAGCCTTTCGACAAACAACCTCCTTCTGCTACAGCTAAATATTTCAAATTTGACTTATCAGTCCGGAGCACATGCTGCTGTTTTTCTGCATTCCAGTTCCTGTGTTTTCATGCTTTTTTGAGTCATTTGGCCTTGTTTCCACATTGGATGTATGGCTTTTTGGCCACAAGTCTTCCATGAAGATCACTTTTGAGCAGACTTCTCCAGACAGTAGACGGACTTACCAGGGTCCAACTGGTTTCTGCAAATTTTGAGCTGATGGCACTGCTGGACATCTTTCCTGATTCTAAAGGGAGGTAATTATGATGTGTCATTCACCTACTGCACTATGATTCCTTGCCTGATCACTGCATCTCCAGTCCTCAGCGTTGCCCATTTATTTGTGCTTCTTTAGAAGAGCTTGGGCAGGACATCTGGAAACCACTATCTGCCTTACATTTTCTACCTGAGAGAGACATTTGCTGAAGCAATATGACTACCTTGTGTCTTGCCATGGTGAATGGCTTTTGAAATTAAACTGTCTTCAACAACCTCACATTATTAGCAGAGTTTGGCTGTTTTATTCCCCCTACACAGTTGTTTCTGTTTCAGTTAATGATTGTGTTTCAACCTACATATTAAATTGATGATCATTAGCATCTGTTTGGAATAATTGCTTTACTGTGCACCTTACTATATGCAAACAAAATCCCTGACTTTGCACAGCATACCTAGAAGAATTGATGCTGTTTTGAATGCAAAGGATGGTCACATCAAATATTTGATTTGATTTAGATTTTTCTTCTGTTCAATCAGTTTGCATTTTGTTAATTTATAAAAATAAACTAATAACATTCATATTTTTGAAAGCCTTCTTATTTTTCAGCATTTTGTCACACCTGCTTAAAAGTTTTGCATAGGTGTGTGTGTGTGTATGTATATTATTTGCATTTGTTTCCATTAACATTATTATCAGGGTATTTTTTATTGCCTTGTCACACATGAAAAATTTCTGTGCATACGGATGATTATGAGGTCAGTCTTGTTTGTCTCAGAGCATTCAATAAGAATACAAGACTGCCATAACCAACTGATCCAGTTTTTTTGTTTATTACATGTTCTGCAAGATTTGTATCCAAGACTGTGGCTTTCATGTGGGATAGGTATGCTGAATGACCTCTTCCAGGATGCCAAAATTCCAAACATACCCTCTCCTTTAATATTTGAGTTTCTTAGGCTAAAGATAACATTTTTGACTACCCAGATCCATTGAGAAAAGCAAGGTCTCAAAGCAAATTGTAAGGAAAGCCGTATCTATATATAACAATGACGTTCTTCAAAACCGGGAACAGTTTCTGAATTTCACTGTACATATGAAAGTATTGGTGTGGGTTATATTGTGTACTAGAGTAGTTCTGCACGGTGTCACATTAAAAGAATTGTATTTAAAAAGTCTTACTCAGTAACATATCATGCCTTTGATGCTCTTTAAAATTTTAAGGCTTAATTTGACTCTGCTGAAGAAATTGTAATGCATATTTGGTGGGATTGTCTCCAAACTGCAAGTTTCTGGTATCAATTATTTGGATGTTGCAAAATCATAGGTATAAAAGTGGAGTGGTTATCCTAGTTCAGTTACTGGTTTTATGATTCATTTACTATATTCCTGTGCCCTCTTTGATTATTTGTATTTTCATGTATATGTGTTAAAGTTGCTGTCATGAATATTTGTTTGGTTATTCTGAAAATCAATAAAACATTTTTTTTTTTATTTTTTTTTAAATGCAGAAGGGTTCTCTTAGAAAGTGATAGGTGGGTAATTTACTGTTATCTATTTGGCCATATAAGGTCAAACAGAAGTGTACACCTGGACTTGTAAAAACACAATAAAGGAAATCAGGATCCCCGGGACACTTAACCCTTAGTCATTAAATATCTGTATATATTCATATAGATATATAGGTAAAGATATATTTTCCAAAAAAAATAATTAGATTTTTTAGAAATAAATAAATATAAAAATAAAAAGAACATTTTCTTCTATGTAAAGAGCATTGGAATGTTAAATATTCATAACTCACTTTAGAGGTTTTTTTATGTTGTGTGCTCCATTGAAGTCTATGGAGGGAAAAAGGAAACGTGGTCATGATATCCGAAGTCCTGAAGGTTTTTACTTTCAACTTGTTATACAAGTGCTAACCCGATCATTTTTTTTACCTTGGGAATTTTATTTATTGATGGTTTTATTAATGGGGCTACATTTTATTTTTATTTTTGCTGACAATACTAGCATATACAAATCATTATATAATAGTAGCACATTATTTACATACAGTTAGATATTGTGACATATTTATTGGATGGGCATATAGTTTATATAAGTTTATTCACATACCAATACATGCATAAGGGAAGTAACAATAAATAACCATTCTTTATACTAAAAATTATAACTAGTTCTGAGAACGATTATAGATAATATTATGTATAATAATTGGATACATATATAGCGCACAACCTTGAACTTAATCAGCACTGATAACAGGTATTATTATTACCCAACTTAATGTTACTCGTTTTACCGAACTCGGAAGGATGCAAGGCTGAGTGGACCTTTCCGGGATTGAACCTGCAACCCTCTGTAACAGTGCATTAGCACAATGAGCTATCTATCCGGCTCCTTATATGAAAAAAATCTGTTGTAGTGTAAAAATCTAATAATCATGTGTCATATTTGAAAATTAGAGGAGAAATGTAAGGTATTTATTATTGGTAAGAGTATATATTACCAGGGGTTATATACTCAGGTAATATTTATCACTATTGCATTCATTTAAAGTAGTTAATCAAATAAATTTTAGAATTGTTCTAAACCATATCAACTTCCCATATATTTTAAAAACTGCTTTGTAAGTGTGTTTCTATGAAAACGGCTGAAAAGAGTGCATTTGTCTAGTTTATATGGTATATTATAAATAACACTGTATTATTGCAGAAAATATTGAGCTTCTAATGGCACATCAAATAAGATTTTATTATCATCTATTAGCTTCAACCTTAGTCCCAGGAAAAAGGAAAAAAAAGCTTAATGAGCTTCATATATCAGACTGTCTAATGTGCTAAAACAAGCAACTCACCTAATACTTAATACGTTTTACCTTTATCTACAGAATGAGCTACAGATTTTCTCTCCTGTTATACTACAAGTACTAATAGTAATAGTGAACCAATTTATAAACCCATTAGTGACACGTTTTGCTGAAGATAAAAAAAAACAGTCAAAATTATCTGGCAGCAATTAATCTTAATGGCTGTATGCAGTAAACAGCAATGGGCTAATTCCAGCTCTGTCAGCCCCATCAAACAATCCCACATTAGCCAGCTTTTCACAGATCCATTAAGCATATTCAGAGCAACAACAAATTCAATGCTGAAGGCATATGCACTAAACATTACAACAGTGATCTTCTGAAGCCATCATTATCTCTTAAATAGTACTTCCCCCATGTATTATCATTATGCTGTACATTAGAAATACTTTGATTAAACTCCCTTAATTCATAACAGACAGCTGCAGACCATTTATGCAGTTAATCTCAACACAACAGCTACTGAGAAAATATAAAAAATGAAAGCTGTAAACGGGATGTCATTACCAAGGAAGAAACAGAGACTCTTGCCCTGTTAAAATAAAGTGCATTTATGTGCATAGTGCACTGACATTAACTTTATTCATAAAAATAAACTATTTCACAATTCTGTTCAGAATTCTAGGGATTAGATTTATTTGTAGGGCAAATTGTTTTCAAAGAAAACAGCATACACTAATAAAAAAAAAAATACATTCTGTGCAAAAACAGGGTTGATCAAGTGTCTGAAAAATGACGTTAAAATTGTATTGCCATTTGTTGAAACTGTTAAATATTTCTTATAAAAGAACCATTACTACAACTTTTTTCAAATGATATATTCTTTTAAAGGAAAACAAATGAATGAACAAATGTAACAGCAGAATGTTGATTTTATTTAGATTTTTGCTAAAAGAATTAACATCCCACTGTTAATTTAGCTTTTTAAATATAACATTCAAACAGATTAACATTTATTTCAAATAAATGTTAGAATGTCCAATATTCAAATGCAGTTAAAATAAAAGTATGTTTTTTTGCGCACGTTGGCTAGCACTCGTTTTACATGGTGAAAGTAAACTGTTTTCAGACAAGAGCTAACCTGTTGTGTGCAAAAAGACAACCTTAGGTTTAGAAACGCACACATTAAGGTATTCCCCCATAGAAGTCAATGGAGCAAAAAAATGGAAACAACCTAAAATCCTACCCTGATCACATTTTCTCAAGTGCGCTAACCTGACATGAAAATATAAATATTTCACATTACAATGTTCTCCACATAGCAGAATATATTCTATTCATACATAAAAATATATATTTCTTCATATATCTTATAGTATTTTGGTACAATATATATAAAATTTTAATATGAGCGGTAAGCCCGACATGCGCAAACACCGCCTATAAACCCTGTTTAGCTTGGGCATAACTAGTAAGCACTACTAATAATCTGTACATCCACAAAAAATCTCAGGTGCACTGGAATCCGGTATTACAAACGTGGTAAACTTTATTCAAAGAATTCTTTAAAATGCATTACAAAATTGCAAATTAGAAACGTATCCCAAGGATAGGTGAGTGGTGTGTGTTCCACTCCAAGGACTGCTAATGCTGACGCATTTCGGCTCTAGTGGCCGTAATCGTAGCTGCAGTCACTTGCTCCAATTGTTCTTAAGTACTCAATGGAGCCAGCTAATAGGTTAAAACAAAGTCCACCTCCCAATTACTTGCAGCGGAACACACACACATATTAAAAAGGCTAATGCGTATCAAAACAAAGCTAGAGCTGTCAAATTGGTACATAAAGATTGCCATAATAAATCAACTCATACCATATCATTCTCTAGCTTCATTAGCTCATTAACTCACTTTTATGAAGTGTAAACTATTGATCACTGTAGTGATTACAGAACCCTTAATACAAAAAATCTAATTGGAAAAAATAATGTGTAGCATAATGATTTTGGACATAACAATTTTCTCAGTTGTCATACAAAAGTTAGGGTAAAAGTGTTGCCAAATTAATGTGAAAACATATATACAGACTAACCTCTTACCTTAATGTTTAAATACTCAATTATTTAGTAAAACGCAAAATGCCAATAGACACATGAGAGTGTTTACAAGAATAATAATCCTGACCGTGGGCAACATTCAAATGTATTACCAATGCAGGTAAGGACTAGGGGAATCAACCAGAGAGATAAAAGGGGAAATATAAATATATCATTTAGTAAGAAAACAAATCTATGAGTTAATAACTCTATGGGTTAGTAAATGCATGTATACAACATTAGATAATAAATCATTAAATGAAAAAATAATAATACATACATAGCTTAACAAGAAATTTACATTCCTGTATTTAGTCTGTTTAAATAAAACAAAACAAAACAAATGTAAAGGATCCCTGAATGCATCCTTAATGTGACTAATACTAAATTTAATCAATATTCATAATTAAACAAAAACTTTTGTTGTCTTTTTTATTATTATTAATATGTATATGAAAACATTAGTCTCTGGATACACAGGCCCAGAATCACTACTCCCAAAAGTTTATAATATCATATTCGGAATTCAATCCATATGGGACTCTTGTTCTGAGCCTGTGTATCCAGAATGCCTCCCTCTTAGCCAGTAACTTTCCCCTATCATCACCTCTTGGTTTGCACTTTACCAGCTCTATAATGGTCCACCTGAGGGACCGTGCACTCCCCCCATGTGCCTGTTTGAAATGCTCTATCAGTGGTGTAGTTAATCTCCCTGCTTTTATATTGGTTAAATGCTCCCTTATCCTTTCTCTGATCTCTCTTGTTGTAAGACCTGTATATTGTAACCCACATTCAATGCAGGTGAGAAGGTATATAACATAACATGGTCTACAATTTAAACAGGAAAAATGTTTACATTTCTCCCCTTTTACAGTAGTAGTGAAACCATCTCCTTGCTGTAAAAAGCCACAAGCGGTACATTGTGAATAACTGCATTTGTAAGTACCCTTACAACTAAGCCAAGATGAGGTATTTAAGAGTTCAGTTTTGAGTTGTGTCGGTGCTAGTATATTACCTAGACTCCTACCCTTCCTGAAAGCGTACCTACATCCTTTCAGTATTACATTGGTTAAACCATCATCAACTTTAAGCATAGAAAAATGCTTCCTTACAATGTTACAGATTTGGTGGTACTGTTTGCTATATTCTGTTATGAATGATACACCTTCAAACCTTTCTGTGGACATTTACAAGTTTCTCTCTAGTGGCTTTGATCTCACTCCTTTTATAACCCCTCTTGAGGAGTCTCTCCTCCAGCTCCAGAGCTTGTCTTTCATATTCTGCATCCTGTGTGCAATTTCTCCTTTGTCTTATAAATTGTCCATTTAGGACAGATTTAAAGACTCTCTTAGGATGACTGCTCTGGGCATGGAGGAGAGTGTTCCCCGCAATGGGTTTTCTATATACCCTTGTGACTACTCCTACTTCATATATGCCTGACATATTTACATCCAGATAGTTTATATTGTCTTTTTTAAATTCATAAGTGAATTTAATGCCAATGTAATTTTAATTCAGGGTCTCGACAAAGGCAGCCGCCAACACCTGCATAGATGTGGGACAGCTCCCACCAACCCGTGAACAGGTTGGCGTAAGAGGGGGCAAACTTGGCCCCCATAGCTGTCCCACACCTCTGCAGGTAATGGATGCCCTCAAAGACAAACATATTGTGAGTCAGAAGAAATTTTGTCACCTGCAAGATATAATCACAGAAACCCTGATCATAATCTGAAAATCTTTCCAAACAATAGGCTAAGGCCTCCAAACCCTTACTGTGGGGGATGGACGAATACAAAGAAGTAACATCAATTGTGAGCCACCCATATCCATCTTGCCAATGTATTTCCTCCATCTCCACAAGTAATTGTTTGGTGTCACAAAGGTAACTAGGCAACCCCTTCACCATTGGTTGCAAAATTTCATCAAGCCATTTTGACAACGGTTCCATCATAGAGTCAATGCCACTGATTATAGGTCTGCCTCTAACTTCCACCAAGGATTTATTGACCTTGGGCAAAAATTTTAAAATAGGAATGATTGGACTATCCACTATAAGAAATCTATATAACCTGCTTCACATCCCTCATCCACAAGATGGACTAACTCTTGTTTAAATCTAGATGAGGGATTGAAGTCAAGTGTGTGATACTGGTCTAGGTCAGTGAGTTGGCGCAGTGCCTCTTGGATGAAAAATTCCATGTCCATCACTACCACTGACCCGCCCTTATCAGCTCAACGGATAACCAGTGTTTTATTCTCTTGTAGACCTTTTATCATAGTTAATTCCTGTTTTGAGAGATTCAAATGTTGCTTTTCCTGTACTGAATATGCTAACTGAGTCAAATCGTATTCTACACGTTTTTGAAATTTTTCCAAAATATTACCACGTATGTGGATGGGATAAAATTTGGAGACACCTTTCAGAGAAGGACCTTTATCCCTCTTGTTATGATCTAAAGAGTAATTGTCTGCTGCTCCTTCTTCAAATAGTGACTCCAATGTCTGTATGTCACTGTGCTCTTGAAAAGTTAAAGTGACCCTATTTGTGTTCAAATGTGTGTCACCTGATGCTAATTGTGTCATGTCATCTGCAAATGCTTTGTTAAAATACTTCTTTATTGTAAGATTTCTAATCAACCTGTTCACATCTACCAGTGTTTGGAACAGGTTAAAATTCTCAGCCGGGACAAAGCTGAGACCGCTTAAAACCTTTGTTTCCAAATCACTTAGTATGTGTGAAGAGAGATTTATCACAGATGTTAGTTGTACTTCGTTTTTTATACCCTCCGACGAGGTGGGACCCTTGGTCCTTTCAATATTCCTTTCTCTACTCTTTTTTTCTCCTCCCCCCCCCCTTGTAATTCTTTTGGGGGTCTGGAAAAAAACCTGAGTTAGATCTGAACTAGCTGCTCCTCTTAAGTCCTCTCCTGTTGATACTACAGGTAAATGAGATTTAGACTGAGATTCTATACTAGTGGAGGCCACAATTTGTTCTGGAGCTGTCTCCATAGATTCAGACAATATAAACTATCTGGATGTAAATATGTCAGGCATATATGAAGTAGGAGTAGTCACAAGGGTATATAGAAAACCCATTGCGGAGAACACTCTCCTCCATGCCCAGAGCAGTCATCCTAAGAGAGTCTATAAATCTGTCCTAAATGGACAATTTATAAGACTAAGGAGAAATTGCACACAGGATGCAGAATATGAAAGACAAGCTCTGGAGCTGGAGGAGAGACTCCTCGAGAGGGGTTATAAAAGGAGTGAGATCAAAGCCTCTAGAGAGAAAATTGCAAATGTCCACAGAAAGGAATTGCTAAAACCTAAAAATGTAACTAATGACAGGTTTGAAGGTGTATCATTCATAACAGAATATAGCAAACAGTACCACCAATTCTGTAACATTGTAAGAAAGCATTTTTCTATGCTTAAAGTGGATTATGGTTTAACCAATGTAATACTGAAAGGATGTAGGTACGCTTTCAGGAAGGGTAGGAGTCTAGGTAATATACTAGCACCGACACAACTCAAAACTGAACTCTTAAATACCTCATCTTGGCTTAGTTGTAAGGGTACTTACAAACGCAGTTATTCACAATGTACCGCTTGTGGCTTTTTACAGCAAGGAGATGTTTTCACTAGTACTGTAACAGGGGAGAAATTTAAACATTTTTCCTGTTTAAATTGTAGATCATGTTATGTTATATACCTACTCACCTGCATTGAATGTGGGTTACAATAGATAGGTCTTACAACAAGAGAGATCAGAGAAAGGATAAGGGAGCATTTAACCAATATAAAAGCAGGGAGACTAACTACACCACTGATAGAGCATTTCAAACAGGCACATGGAGGGAGTGCACGGTCCCTCAGGTGGACCATTATAGAGCTGGTAAAGTGCAAACCAAGAGGTGGTGATAGGGGAAAGTTACTGGCTAAGAGGGAGGCATTCTGGATACACAGGCTCAGAACAAGAGTCCCATATGGATTGAATTCTGAATATGATATTATAAACTTTTGGGAGTAGTGATTCTGGGCCTGTGTATCCAGAGACTATTTTTATATAATATTAATAATAATAAAAAAGACAACAAAAGTTTTTGTTTAATTATGAATATTGATTAAATTTAGTATTAGTCACATTAAGGATGCGTTCAGGTATCCTTTACATTTGTTTTGTTTTGTTTTATTTAAACAGACTAAGTACAGGAATGTAAATTTCTTGTTAAGCTATGTATGTATTATTATTTTTTCATTTAATGATTTATTATCTAATGTTGTATACATGCATTTACTAACCCATAGAGTTATTAACTCATAGATTTGTTTTCTTACTAAATGATATATTTATACTTCCCCTTTTATCTCTCTGGTTGATTCCCCTAGTCCTTACCTGCATTCGTAATACATTTGAATGTTGCCCACGGTCAGGATTATTATTCTTGTAAACACTCTCATGTGTCTATTGGCATTTTGCGTTCTACTAAATAATTGAGTATTTAAACATTAAGGTAGGAGGTTAGTCTGTATATATGTTTTCACATTAATTAGGCAACACTTTTACCCTAACTTTTGTATGACAACTGAGAAAATTGTTATTATGTCCAAAATCATTATGCTACACATTATTTTTTCCAATGAGAACTTTTGTATTAAGGTTTCTGTAATCACTACAGTGATCAATCGTTTACACTTCATAAAAGTGAGTTAATGAGCTAATGAAGCTAGAGAATGATATAGTATGAGGTGATTTATTATGGCAATCTTTATGTACCAATTTGACAGCTCTAGCTTTGTTTTGATACGCATTAGCCTTTTTAATATGTGTGTGTGTTCCGCTGCAAGTAATTGGGAGGTGGACTTTGTTTTAACCTATTAGCTGGCTCCATTGAGTACTTAAGGACAATTGGAGCAAGTGACTGCAGCTACGATTACGGCCACTAGAGCGGAAACGCGTCAGCATTAGCAGTCCTTGGAGTGGAACTCACACCACTCACCTATCCTTGGGATACGTTTCTAATTTGCAATTTTGTAATGCATTTTGAAAGAATTCTTTGAATAAAGTTTTCCACCTTTGTCCTACCGGATTCCAGTGCACCTGTGATTTTTTGTGGATGTATTGACTTTATAACCAAGGTTTGCACGGCTTATTCTGGATGGGACTCCTGCTTGCACCGGTCCATTTACCTCTTACAGATTCAGAGAGCGACGGGATACCAGCGGTGCGTGAGGATGACGTCAGGCGCTGAGAACCTTTGCAACATGAAGGGCAATGGAGCATGGTGAGTCACTAAAAGATCTTTTTCTGAGGGAGGTAAAGTGATCTGTTATTTAGTGTGAAGTAGCTCTGCAACCCTGGGAGGTTCATTTAAGCATATTCTGGCAAAACCGAGCACTCGAGCACCCGATACCAGCTAACTGTCATTAGAGGTGAGTGGTGAAGAAGCGGACATTTAATCTTTAGTCCGATTCCAGTACAAAGAAGTTTCCTCTTAAATTGAGTGTTTACAAGCATAGTGTGCAATTGTGACCTTATAGTGACTACAGGTGCCTTTACCTTTTTGTGCATCTACTAATAATCTGGCCCACAGTTTTTTTTTTTTTCAAGTGCTAATTTAAAACTCTATTTGCATGAATTAAGGACAGAATATTCTCCTTCATTTCTAAGCTAAGCTGTGAGAGCTGTTCATATCAGCCGATTAGTAATTAAATTGCTAAGGATTAAATGTGAACAAGTATATATAGGGCTCAATTTCTCACGGCTTCAACCCTCAATCCATGCGTCAAAAATATCAGCGTAATTCAGTTTTAAGATTTATCAAAGTATGCACCCTGCCCAAAACAATGTTTTTTTTTCCTGTGGGCGGATTTGTATTTGCATCTCATCAATTTCACATATTTTCCATCCATATTAATCTAAATCCGATCAATCTAGTCAAGTTATCACACTGTGTAGTCTGAAAGTCACATCAAAGTATCAATGCGGATAGCTTCAATGTCAATTTAAATATCTTAAAGGGACAGCAAAGATTTTGAAATTAGAACATTTTTAATTATGTGTATTAAAAGAAAAATTGCAATGTACTTTTACTATTTATTTGCCCTCTATTTTTAGTACTTTAAACATGAAACTCCTCTTACTTTTATGGAAAAAAAGTGCATGCCCAATGTTCCCTAGAGAGGCCAAAAGGCAAATTCTGTAAACTGCAAATGCTCTAAATCAAATAGCTGATTTATTACATTTGCATTAATTGTTGAACATAAATGCCACCAGTACGCCACTTATAATTGTCAAAGTTGTACTGGAATAGATTCCAGCATAATTGTTCTTCTACAACCCCTTTTTCAACACAGATGGTAATAGATTTTTATGATTTTTTTCCCTTCACAAAACAAACATTATTTGTCGGTTTGGAAAATATCAGTTTTTATATGTGCATTTTATTCAGTTCTTGACCTTTTGTTCATAGTCAGGAAATATTTTTCTTAACAACATGTAAATGTTAAGCAAGTATTTTTTTACCATTGCAACAAGGTACAAATGTTTTTAACATTATTTTTCTCCTCCATTATTGCATTTGCTTTACAGGGTAATTTACAAAATAATCACCAAGATTACGAGTTGTGCGTTAAAACAGCACCGCAGCTATTACAAGTCTTGTTGGTATAGCTGTATCGCAAGCCTTTTAGCATGTACCTCAACGGCAGTCCCACACACGTAAAAATTATGTTTTTCATGGGACTTCCATAGCGCTGCCATTAGTTTAAAACTAACAATTAAACTAATATAATTATTAAACTAAAATTAAACTAACTACCAATTAAATAAAACTAAACTACACTTTAAAAAAATCCCAACACTACTCTAAAAATTTCAAAGTATCTAATTACAAAAAATAAAAAAATAAAAAATTACAAAAACTAAATTACGAAAAATAACAAACACACGGCTAGATTTAGAGTTCTGCGTTAGCCGTCAAAATCAGCGTTAGAGGCTGGTTTTGGGCTACCGCTGGTATTTAGAGTCTTGTAGGTAAGGGTCTAACACTCACTTTGCAGACGCGACTTTTCCATACCGCAGATCCCCCTACGCCATTTGCGTATCTTATCTTTTCAATGGGATCTTTCTAACGCCGGTATTTAGAGTCTTGGCTGAAGCGAGCGTTAGAAATCTAAAGACAAAACTCCAGCCGCAGAAAAAAGCCAGGAGTTAAGAGCTTTCTGGGCTAACGCCGGTTCATAAAGCTCTTAACTATTGTGCTCTAAAGTACACTAACACCCATAAACTACCTATGTACCCCTAAACCGAGGTCCCCCACATCGCCGCCACTCTATTAAAAAATTTTAACCCCTAATCTGCCGACCGTACACCGCCGCCACCTACGTTATCCCTATGTACCCCTAATCTGTTGCTCCTAACACCGCCGACCCCTATATTATATTTATTAACCCCTAATCTGCCCCCCCCCCAACGTCGCTGCCACCTACCTACAATTATTAACCCCTAATCTGCCGACCGCACCTCACCGCTACTATAATAAAGTTATTAACCCCTAATCCGCCTCACTCCCGCCTCAATAACCCTATAATAAATAGTATTAACCCCTAATCTGCCCTCTTTAACATCGCCGACACCTAACTTCAAGTATTAACCCCTAATCAGCCGACCGGACCTCACCGCTACTATAATAAATTTATTAACCCCTAAAGCTAAGTCTAACCCTAACACTAACACCCCCCTAAGTTAAATATAATTTAAATCTAATGAAATAAATTAACTCTTATTAAATAAATTATTCCTATTTAAAGCTAAATACTTACCTGTAAAATAAACCCTAATATAGCTAGAATATAAATTATAATTATATTGTAGCTATTTTAGGATTAATATTTATTTTACAGGCAACTTTGTATTTATTTTAGCCAGGTACAATAGCTATTAAATAGTTAATAACTATTTAATAGCTACCTAGTTAAAATAATTACAAAATTACCTGTAAAATAAATCCTAACCTAAGTTACAATTAAACCTAACACTACACTATCAATAAATTAATTAAATAAAATACCTACAATTAAATCTAACACTACACTATCAATAAATTAATTACATGAAATACCTACAAATAAATACAATTAAATAAACTATCTAAAGTACAAAAAAATAAAAAAAGCTAAGTTACAAAAAATAAAAAAATTAATTACAAACATAATAAAAATATTACAACAATTTTAAGCTAATTACACCTACTCTAAGCCCCCTAATAAAATAACAAAGCCCCCAAAATAAAAAAATGCCCTACCCTATTCTAAAATTAAAATAGAAAAGCTCTTTTACCTTACCAGCCCTTAAAAGGGCCTTTTGCGGGGCATGCCCCAAATAATTCAGCTCTTTTGCCTGTAAAAATAAACATACAATACCCCCCCAACATTACAACCCACCACCCTCATACCCCTAATCTAACCCAAACCCCCCTTAAATAAACCTAACACTAAGCCCCTGAAGATCTTCCTACCTTATCTTCACCACACAGGGTATCACCGATCCGTCCAGGCTCCGAAATCTTCATCCAAGCCCAAGCGGGGGCTGGAGATCCATCATCCGGCTGAAGTCTTCTATCAAGCGGCAAGAAGAAGTCCAGAAGAGGCTCCAAAGTCTTCATCCTATCCGGGCAGAAGAGGAGATCCGGACCGGCAACCATCGTCATCCAAGCGGCATCTTCTATCTTCATCCGATGACGAGCGGCTCGATCTTCAAGACCTCCGGCGCGGATCCATCCTCTTCTTCCAACGTCCTAAGTCCGAATGAAGGTTCCTTTAAATGACGTCATCCAAGATGGCGTCCCTCGAATTCCGATTGGCTGATAGGATTCTATCAGCCAATCGGAATTAAGGTAGGGAAAATCTGATTGGCTGATTGAATTAGCCAATCAGATTGAGCTTGCATTCTATTGGCTGTTCCGATCAGCCAATAGAATGCGAGCTCAATCTGATTGGCTGATTGGATCAGCCAATCGGATTAAAATTGAATCTGATTGGCTGATTCCATCAGCCAATCAGATTTTTCCTACCTTAATTCCGATTGGCTGATAGAATCCTATCAGCCAATCGGAATTCGAGGGATGCCATCTTGGATGACGTCATTTAAAGGAACCTTCATTCGGACTTAGGACGTCGGAAGAAGAGGATGGATCTGCGCCGGAGGTCTTGAAGATCGAGCCGCTCGTCATCGGATGAAGATAGAAGATGCCGCTTGGATGGGGGCGGAGCTAACCGCCGAGGAGACAAGACGCATATGATAGTAGCTCCTGTCTTTGCCTTATGTTTTTGGGGGATAATCTTACCCTAGGAGCTCACAAATACTGAGGAGGTGGTATACCCCTATCTGGGACACTGCTATACGAGGTGGAGCAAGATTGAGGATTAAGGAGCGCTCCCCTAGTTTTCTACCGGTTCCACAAAGTGCGGCCTAGCCACGAGGCGGTGTAAATATGGAGGCCTCTCGCATGGCTATATTGTCCCTTTTTGAGGAGCATCACCATAATCTACTATGTAGACTGGACCAGCTAATACTGATTAGCAGTCGCTTGGGCTCGGAGGGAGATAGACCTCCTGCGACTTCCACTATTGGTGAGGACCCTACCCAAGAGAATACCTCCAGCCACTATGCACCAGAGATGGAGCTACCTGGGTCCCAAAGAGTAGTTGGTGCGAGACCGGTGGCTTGCGAGCCTTCGTTGCTCCCATTAGCCCTCACCCGAGAAGCAGCTGCAGACGCTTCTGATGACGGAGGCAGTCCGAGTGCGGAGATGGTGACTGGGGAAAATCTGCATGCTCAGCCTGACCTGATGCCGCTACAACGCTTCTCACCTCATACTAGCGCTGCCTGGTTCCTATACAGAGGTGAGGTCATCTGGCTGAATGCGGGGATTTGCCTTTGCGGCCTATCTGCGGTACATGCCGACCGGCTTCCCCAGGGCACACCTGTCTTCCCAGCTGTTCAGACAGGCATTAAAAGCTGGCGAGTAGGTGTGGGTTAATTTAAGGATTTTACCCTGGGACCCACGACATCCTTCTACCCGATCCTTTCAGATATGTACACCCTCATACAGTCTTGGCTACCGCTATCTGCAATACTAATTGACTCCAGAAACAGAACTGTTTTTTTTACTTTAGAGATGTCTTTTCTATCCGGCAATCTAGAGCAGCATAAGTGAGACTTCCTACTCTAAGCAATATATACTCTCTCCACTACCTATCTTATCCTAAGAGACCATATATGCATACACTTAATATCACTATGCTTTTTAAGGGGACAATGCGTGCTATAGCCCGTTTATTTTATCTTTAAACGCACGCAGCTGGACTCATATATTGTAAATGCCTTGTGAATGTTTATTTACCCTACAATGTCTGTATTTGAGTATCATACTGATCGATGCTGGGAAGTTCTGTTCTTTTGAAACTATAATGCAGTGGGAAAGGGGGCATTTTATTTTATGCTGGTTGCACAGATATGTCTACCCCAACACAGCTTTGGCTACCGCTGGGGACAATATTCATTGACTTAAGCAAAGGATCTGTTTTTCACTCTTGGGGATGCCCTCCTCCATCTGACAGTCTGAAACAGTATAAGAGAGCCCTACATACATGATCTACATCATTGTTATTTCCCTATATATAAGAGACTTAGACATGGAATAAGTTGAGTCTTGGGTCTGGGGCTACAACGCTATGTTGCAACCAATATGATTTGCATGTTCTTGCCTGTTAGTTCGTCTGTATTATTGTCCACCCTATCCAAGACATTACTGTATGAGGGCTGTAAAAGCCGATATGTATGTGCTTCATGTGTTTAAGACAGTTCACTGCTAATTATTTATCGAGCATATTTGAATATTTTATCTAAGCTAGTTACCTACTCCTCCAAAAATCTAAGTGCATATGTCTTTGTATGCAGATCCCTTAAAATGTCACTATATACTAAGCCTTGACCTTTATAGCTCTTAAGGGGTTACTCTATGTCTGTGCTATTAAGAAGCGGCTATTCAGCCAAGGTGATACAAAAATGTGTGTACAGGTTTTAGAAATGTTGTTTGGGACTATAACTGGGTACATGAATACAGAATCACATTAGCCGCTCTTGATATCCGAATAGATACCTACTGTCCCCAGTACCCCTGGGGCTTATGTTAGGGAGCACTTGTTAATTATCTGTTTTTAAATCCGCCCCCCTCTGTCCCTCTTCTCCTCTTCCCTTCCCCTTTCCCCCTTCTCCCCCCCCTCTCCTTCTCCCCCCCTCCTTTCCCCCCCTCTCCTTTCCCCCCCTCTCCTTTCCCCCCTCCCCTCCTCTCCTTTCCACTCCTCCCCCTCTCCTTTCCCCTCCTCTCCTTTCCCCCCCTCTTTCCCCCCTATCCCCTCCCTTTACCTCTCTCCCTTCCTCTCCCCTCCTCTCCCCCTCTCTCCCCTACCCTATCCCCCCTTTCCCCCTTATTCCTCCCTCTTCCAAGTATGTGGTAAGGGATAATCACCTTATCCTCCACATTCCTATTTGGCAGAGTTGTGCTGTCTCTGCCCTGCCCGTGGAGCCTTGTTTGAGTGTGTCTCGGTTTGTTTATAAAAATGGCTCCTCGGGAATTTCCTATGTTTACTATTCTGTGTTCAATACTTCTAGATACTTTTTTACTCTCATTTCAGTATAAGAGTTTTCTCATTTATGTACCTAATGTATGGGATAATACTACTGGCGCGTTGCACTAGGTTTAGGGATTGTATAGTTCTCACTTGATTATAAGTCTTTTGAACCTACAGCTTTTAGACTCACATTCTTATTGACCTCCTGGTAGCTGTTTTAAAGCGACCAGTCATACGCTGGCACCTATTAATGTTCAAGTTTAATTATGAACCAGTCCCTGTAGCTTATTCTCCTGAAGTAGTGTAAGGTACTCATGGATATTGTTAACTTTTCACTTCCTTCTTACATCTCCTTCAGTTTTTTTTTGTTAGTTTTTCTGGACCTAACCATGGTCCCAGCGGCGATAGGAAGGGGGATATAAAATGTAGGCCTCATTCAGGCCTGAACTAACTAAAAGCCCTCTGAGTAGTACATTCATCTTAATGAGGTCCAAAAGCGGCCTCGGCTACCATGGGGGGAAAAAAGGGGGTGATTTGAGGTTTGCTCTGCCATTTTATGTATATCCCAATCTACGAGTCCTCTATGATTGTTATAGTAAGAGATTTATACCCAAACTTGGTATTTAGCATTTGTTTCTGTTTATGAAACCTATATTGTCATATACTATGTGCCATATGTTTGTTTGAGCAAACTGATTCCTGTCTGTTATTGTTATTCCCTCAATAAAAAATACTATTATAATAAAAAAAAAAAAGATGCCGCTTGGATGAAGATGGTTGCCGGTCCGGATCTCCTCTTCTGCCCGGATAGGCTGAAGACTTTGGAGCCTCTTCTGGACTTCTTCTTGCCGCTTGATAGAAGACTTCAGCTGGATGATGGATCTCCAGCCCCCGCTTGGGCTTGGATGAAGATTTTGGAGCCTGGACGGATCGGTGATACCCGGTGTGGTGAAGATAAGGTAGAAAGATCTTCAGGGGCTTAGTGTTAGGTTTATTTAAGGGGGTTTGGGTTAGATTCGGGGTATGTGGGTGGGTGGTTGTAATGTTGGGGGGGTATTGTGTTTTTTTTTCCAGGCAAAAGAGCTGAATTCTTTGGGGCATGCCCTGCAAAAGGCCCTTTTAAGGGCTGGTAAGGTCAAAGAGCTTTTCTATTTTAATTTTAGAATAGGGTAGGGCATTTTTTTATTTTGGGGGCTTTGTTATTTTATTAGGGGGCTTAGAGTAGGTGTAATTGTTATAATATTTTTATTATGTGTGTAATTAATTTTTTTATTTTTTGTAACTTAGCTTTTTTTATTTTTGTACTTTAGTTAGTTTATTTAATTGTATTTATTTGTAGGTATTTCATGTAATTAATTTATTGATAGTGTAGTGTTAGATTTAATTGAAGGTATTTATTTAATTAATTTATTGATAGTGTAGTGTTAGGTTTAATTGTAACTTAGGTTAGGATTTATTTTACAGGTAATTTTGTAATTATTTTATCTAGGTAGCTATTAAATAGTTATTAACTATTTAATAGCTATTGTACCTGGTTAAAATAATTACAAAGTTGCCTGTAAAATAAATATTAATCCTAAAATAGCTACAATATAATTATAATTTATATTGTAGCTATATTAGGGTTTATTTTACAGGTAAGTATTTAGCTTTAAATAGGAATAATTTATTTAATAAGAGTTAATTTATTTCATTAGATTTAAATTATATTTAACTTAGGGGGGTGTTAGTGTTAGGGTTAGACTTAGCTTTAGGGGTTAATACATTTATTAGAGTAGCGGCGAGGTCCGGTCGGCAGATTAGGGGTTAATAATTGTAGGTAGGTGGAGGCGACATTGGGGGCGGCAGATTAGGGGTTAATAAATATAATATAGGGGTTGGCGGTGTTAGGGCAGCAGATTAGGGGTACATAGGGATAATGTAGGTTGCGGCGGTGTACGGAGCGGCAGATTATGGGTTAAAAAATATGCAGGGGTCAGCGATAGCGGTGGCTGCAGATTAGAGGTTAATAAGTGTAAGGTTAGGGGTGTTTGGACTCGGGGTACATGTTAGGGTGTTAGGTGCAGACCTAGGAAGTGTTTCCCCATAGGAAACAATGGGGCTGCGTTAGGAGCTGAACGCTGCTTTTTTGCAGGTGTTAGGTTTTTTTTCAGCTCAAACGGCCCCATTGTTTTCTATGGGGGAATCAAGCACGAGCACGTTTTTGAAGCTGGCCGCGTCTGTAAGCACCGCTGGTATTGAGAGTTGCAGTGGCGGTAAATATGCTCTAAGCTCCCTTTTGGGAGCCTAACGCAGCCCTTCTGTGAACTCTAAAAACCAGCGGTATTTAAAAGGTGCAGGAGAAAAAAAGCCAGCGTTAGCTACGCGGGTCGTTAACGACAAAACTCTTAATCTAGCCGTAAATTATCCAAAATAAAAAAGAATTACACCTAATCTATTAGCCCTATAAAAATAGAAAAGCCCACCCAAAATAAAATAAATGAACCTAGCCTACAATAAACTACCAATAGCCCTTAAAAGGGCCTAGATATCAGTTCTTTTCCCTGAAAAAAAATAAAAAAGACCCCCAACATGCCACCACCCAACCAACCCCCCAAAATAAAAAATCTAATTCTAAAAAAAAACTAATCTACCCATTGCCCTGAAAAAGGGCATTTGTATGGGCATTGCCCTTAAAAGGGCATTTAGCTCTTTTGCTGCCCAAACCCTAATCTAAAAAAAACACCCAAAAAACTCTTAAATAAAACCTAACACTATCCCCCGACGATCCCCTTACAGTTTTTGAAATCCTGCTTGAACGAACTTCATCCAGGCGGTGAGAAGTCTTCATCCAGACGGCCTCTTCTATTTTCATCCAGGCGGCGAAGTCCTCATCCAGGCGGCAACAAGTCTTCATCCAGTTGGCCTCTTCCAAAGCGGCTGTTACCACTGAGTGACATAGTGAAGCTCATCTTTAATATTCTTAATCAACAAAATTCCCTATAAAATGTTTGTGCTAAATTGTGTTTATCTCAGATTGCTATCCATAATAGACTGACTGGCTACAAAAGTGTTCACAAAATGGTAAAATTACCTCATTTAGCATATAGGCAACCTTTAAAACGACACCATATTATTAAATATACAGTATATATATATATATATATATATATATATATAATATATATATATATATATATATATATATATATATAAAAAGCAAGACACCATATGCTGCACAAACCTATTTACTATCATCAACAAAGTATCATATATATACAATGTATATTTATTTATATATATATAAATATACAGTATATATATATATATATATATATATATATATATATATATATATATATATATATATATATATATAAAAAGCAAACCACCATATGCTGCACAAACCTATTTACTATCATCAACAAAGTATCAAATATACACAATATATATATATATATATATATATATATATATAATGTCCCAATATAGGCCTCGCTTCCATTGAGTCGTAATTCAGTTTGCGTGCACTCGCAAACCGTTAAATATGCTGTCGAAAGCAATAGCGTTTAACGACTGTTTCCAATGGCGCGTTATACCTCAATATCGGCTGCCGGACTTCGGCTGCCGAAAAGATTTTCGCGTCCCATAGAAAGTAATAGAAGCCGTTAATCGATAAATTATACCAGGTTTCCATTGAAATCGCTAACCGTTAATACACTGTCGGAGGCTGTCGATACATTGAGACATATTACCCCCAGCTCAACTAGGTGTAAAGGAGGAAAAAAGAGCTTTTTGAGGCCTGTTTCTCATTGAAATTGAAAATAAAAAAAAAATTACATATAGAAATATAATTTTATCTAATAATAATCTTCTCCTACATGTATATATGTATGATAATTGTATATATATATTTGACCTATATAAATCATATAATTTTAATAATTACTTTTAACTGTTATGATAAAGGCTGATATATTTAAATGGAAAAATATAATAATTACATTCAGTGTCTTTGAATTTCCGATATGTAACTACATATATGTTGAAATTATAGTTCATATCAAAAATAAAAGTCATGAGTAAGTATATACTTTCAAACTGTTCATTAAATTAAGGATTAGATGAGATGAAGATAAGCCCTCCCCCCCATGTTATTCATTGCAATCACCAGTTTCACATATGTTAACAAGCAACACACAGCTATAAAAAAAGAGCACACCTAGCCTAACCTCAGAACAGATATTTCAAAATGCAGGGTGAGAGAGAAGCTGACAATGCTGAAGTTAGACAGCGTAGGCCTGACATCCCCAGAGTGAGGCTGGATATAGAAACCCTGAATGAGCAGCAGGTGTTTGAAAGTTTCAGGCTCAACAGGGAGAAAATATATCAGTTATATGCCCTGTTGCAAGATAGGCTGGAAAGCCAGGGCTATTCAAGCAGGGCTGTCCCTGGAATGACCAAACTACTAGGGGCACTTCATTTTTTGGCTTCTGGATCCTTTCAGGTGACAGGGGGCATTGTAACTGGGGTGCATAAGTCCACTCTTTCTAAGCATCTTTCAAAAGTTATTGATGGACTTTATGATAATTGCAGAAAATTTATTTTTTTCCCCACATCACCCAGAGGTTGGCGTGATGTTAAGAGGGACTTTTTTCTTTTAGGTGGCATACCCAATGTCCTTGGGGCCATTGACTGCACTCATATTGCCCTAAGACCCCTGTGCGCAGGGAGATAATATTTAGAAATAGGAAACACTTCCACTCCTTAAATGTGCAGATTATATGTGATGCAAACATGCGCATATTAAATGTTGTGGCAGGGTTCCCAGGAAGTAGCCATGATGCCTACATCCTCAGGAATTCTGGTGTGTGGAGATTGTTTGAGACAAATCAAATGCCTGAAGGACATCTCCTCGGTAAGTGTTTATGTATATATTATGATGCCTTCATGTGTTCAATATTTTGACATTTTATTGTTTCATTGCTTTATAATCCTTTATGTATGTGTCTAAGGGGGTGAAATTGATTAAATAAATAAATTGTTAATCATTTAAAAGATATATATTAACTATGTCATAGTAAGACATATGCATAACATTATTTTATGTCATACATTGCTTTATGGAAAGATGTGTGTTTATCTATCTATCTATATCTATATATATATACTGTATATCTATGCATTATATTTTAGCAGATTCTGCATATCCTCTTAAAAAATGGATTTGGACACCATTGAAAGAGAACCAGGTTGTTGGGCCTGCTGAATTAAGGTAAAATATATATTATTTTCTGCTCATGTGTGTCAGAAATATTGATTGTGCCTTGCAAAATGCTCACTATAATCTGTAGAAAAGTAGGACCAGTACACACTTCATAGGAATGTCCCTTTAAATCACTCTTGGGTGAATGTAGGTGCAAACCTGGAGGACCTCCTTTTCCAAAGTCCCAGTAAATGTAATGAAATAGAACACACAGGTAGCACTCTATGTGGAGCAACAGCACCTTTATTGAGCAACGTTTCGGGGCTCCTGCCCCTTTATTAAGCTATATATCTGTGTTTGTGCACATACATTTGTTGCTTGATTATCTTGTGTGTGTGTGTATATATCACTATCACAGACATAACAATGTTGTACTGAGTGCCTTTAAAGGGACAGTCAAAATACAAATCATCTATTATCAGTGAAGCATTTATAAATCTCTCTGCTTCAATATAAATATATTTATATATATATAAAATGGATTAAAGATTTATAAGATCAAACCAGGAATGTAGTTAGCTCATTAGTATTTGATTTGTCTTCACATTATATATTATAATCATATTTCTTGTTCTTTTAATACAGATATAATGAAGCACATATCCGAACACGTGCTATAATAGAACGACTGTTTGGTGTTCTAAAAATGCGCTTTCGCTGCCTGGACAGATCAGGGGGGGATCTCCAATTCAGTCCGGAAAAAAGCTATTAAAATCATAGTGGCATGTTGCTGTCTACACAACATGGCACAGGAGCATGGGATGTTGAACGACTTACTTCCAACACCACAGCCCCCAGGTGAAATCTTTGAGCCTGATGTAATTAATCATCCCCAACCCCTCAATGCCCATTTGGAGAGATCTGCAACTATTCAAGAATTCTTTTCAGGTATTTTTATAGTATTGTAATGAGACCTTTTAGTTATTTATGATTATGTTTTTTAATAATACACATTTGTTTCTTTTAATGTTTTACAGATTGAAGATTCTCAGAAATGGAATACCACTCCCCTCCCTCTCTCCTCATCCCTATATTTACCACATTTTCCCTAAATAAATGTATACTTTACTCAAATATAGTCATGGTGAATGTTTCTTTATTTCCAGCTATGTACTAATCAATGCATTCATCTTATGATTTATGTATAACATAATTATCTAAAATATCATTTTAATTATATTCCAAATATGACTTTGTTCTCTTGGTATAATTATTTAAAGAGCAGCTATGCACTCCTGGTTAATAAAATTGAGTACATGGGTGAACCAATGACAGACAGGATATATACTGTATGTTGGCAACAATAAACAGCTCCAACATAGGTTCTATGCTGCTCCTGATCTTACCTAAATAAAACTATAATCAAAGGATACTAAGAATATTAAGAAATATAAAAGAATATAAATATATTAGATTTGCTTTTAAATATATATGTTTTAGCAAAATAATGGAATTTATGTCACTTATAAAAAAAAAAGGAAGAGTGTGTTCACAATAAAACAATAATGAACCAGATAAATCATTCAATCCAATCAACTTACATATGTACTCATAATCAATTTAATCCTTTTATGTTTCTTATTTCAATCATGTATTTAAGTTTAGAGCCATTCCCATTTAATGCTCATCACCTGTGGTGCACTTGCTGATTGTTGCCTACATTTAGACAAACAATCATCAAGCGCTCCCCATGTGCAGATTCAAAATGGGTAGATTCCTAAGATAACATTCCTGTTTAATTAAATTACAGATGAATAATTAAGTTAAATAGATTATAGGATTACATATTTAAGTATATAAATACTGCATGCTCTAATTCCTGAGTTTTATTTTTTAATAGGCTATCCCTTTAAGAAATATATCAGATGCTCATTTCAAGAGAGACAAATCCAGATATAATATAATCCTTAAAATAAAGATCATTATCAATACATACACATCCCCTGAGATTGCACACTTGAATGGCATGGTTACCCTCATAGAAAATAATATAGAAAAATAAGTCAAAGGAAAAAAATCTTTTTATCATGAAGATGAGTTTTATTATTACAGATTTACCCTCATTCAAATGTAATTTTCAATGTGAAAATCATATTTATTCAATTACAAAACGATGACACATTAAAGTTATAATGCGTCATAGTACTACATATTTATAAAATATATGTAATGTATGTCTGCTAAAGCAGATAATACATTTGCAATATTTAGACTATTAACCAAAATACATAAGTGCTTAATATGACATACTTTCAAGAGATATGAGAGTATTGTCTTCTAACATGGAGTATATGAAACAATTTAAAAGTGCATTGTGCATTGGTCCCAGGGAGAGTCTGTGTCTGTTCATATGATGTCAATTAAAATGTATTAATCACCTCTATATCATGGCAATCACATATATGTTGTGTATACACAGTGCTTAAATATCATAAAGATACATTTATCTAATATTCTTAAATATTGAATAATAATCTTGACAAAAAGGAGTGCATTAGTCATGATCAGGTATTAGTCATGATAGGTATATATTTCAGATATTACATTCCACATAGGACTATAATGAATGCAAGGGGTATTTGGCCATATCAACAGGAAGGAATATTTTACTTTTCAACTCCTTCTATAACTGTATAAGCCTTATTAGCTTCATCTGAAGGATGCAAACAACATATGCATTGTGGAATATAAATCATAACATTTACCACATGTCACGTTGAACCAATGTTAGATAGCAGTATACTGTATAAATTTCAGACACGTATCCCCAAGTATTCTTAAACGGCTTAATATCCTCAATAACAAGGACACATACATTTATCAACAATTTACACCTGCATATTAATTGACATCATGTGAAATAAAAATGAATAAAGCTGTTAATGTTTTTGAAAATAAACAGCTATTAAAACAATTTTGAAATATATTTTCTAATTTTGATTAGAAAAATATATGCATATTTATGAGATGGAAATCACACTTAAGAAAGTGCTTCATAAAAAAATTAGATATTATATATCCTTGAAAGAATTTAAAAAGGATAAAAATACTTCTTCAATGCTGTGCGGCGGGATTTGGCCTTTGGAGGAGAGGTACTTGGGATGGAAGTGTGGCGTCTTGGGCGAACGCCACACCAGCTGGCTGGGAGGCTAAAAGATGTGATTCAGGGTCCTGCAGGGAGATAACGGAGGATGCGAGTGAGGAGGGAGTTTGCGGCCTATCTGCAACCCTCTCCACTGCCTCTGCCAGGCGGACGAGTGCAGCATTATGTATGTCCATATGGCTTCTGTAGCCTCCTGAAATCCTGCTGCTGCTGGAGCCTAGTAAGTCATAAGCTACCTGTGAATGAGCCTCAGTAGAGCATCCTGCTGGGACTTGCGCGGGGATATTGGATTCCATGGGGGGCACTTGTGGCTGTATAGGTGTCTCGGCACATATTCCTGGCTCTGTGTGAGGTTGTCGTCACTCAGTCTTGGGGACTGTGTGGGTGGCTCAATATCCAATTGAGGACAGACATTGGTGGGGGGTGGTGGTGATTGTTGTGGTGGTGGTAGTGGGTGGCGGCATTTGTTGTGCCATGGGAGGGTGCTGAATGTGTTGTTGAGGGTGGCATATAGTACATATGCTGCGGGTTGGAGGATGCATCTGCTGTTGCTGTGGTGATGGAGGATGCATCTGCTGATGGTGTGGTGATGGAGGATGCATCTGCTGATGCTGTGGTGATGGAGGATGCATCTGCTGATGGTGTGGTGATGGAGGATGCATCTGCTGATGCTGTGGTGATGAAGGAGGCATCTGCTGATGCTGTGGTGGTGGAGGATGCATCTGCTTGATGCTGTGGTGATGAAGGAGGCAATCTGCCGATGCTGTGGTGGTGGAGGATGCATCTGCTGATGCTGTGGTGATGAAGGAGGCATCTGCCGATGCTGTGGTGGTGGAGGATGCATCTGATAATGCTGCGTTGGAGGATGCATCTGATAATGCTGCGTTGGAGGATGCATCTGATAATGCTGCATTTGGAGGATGCATCTGATAATGCTGCGTTGGAGGATGCATCTGATAATGCTGCGTTGGAGGATGCATCTGATACTGCTGCGTTGGAGGATGCATCTGATAATGCTGTGGTGGTGGAGGCTGCATCTGATGATATGTCCTCCCAGATGAATATGGGGATGGGCCAGGAACATTTTCAACCTCATAGGCCAGTGGCTGTTGCTCATCTCCTTCAAGTATGCTGAGGTAGGAGTATCCAGCTTCAATAACATCCCCCTCCTCCTCCTCACTGAATTCCGGAACATCACTGGCCTCCGGTCTTGTTGAGGACTCATACTCATGTTTCCAATTCTGAAAATAAATTGTAATTAAAAATTAATCTGATGAAACATCTAACATTTTAAAAATCAATTTTATAGATATAGTTTTATATATATATATATAATTTCTGTATGAACTTAAACATATTTAACCAGAGGTGTATATTTAAAGATTGTGCCTCTAAGCGACTCTTTGTATTACACATAGTCCATATATATGATATAGATAGAAAGAATTTAAATCTATACCCTTGCTTGTTTGAGCAGATAGCCACTCCAGAAATCAGGATGTATATATCCACTACAAACTATGTTAAGATGCCATTAAAGGGGCAATGAAGTACAAATTAAACTTTCATGATTCAGACAGAGCATGCAAATTTAGTCAACATTTAATATTTTACTCCTATTATCATATTTTCTTCCTTCTCTTGGTATCTTTATTTGAGAAGCAAGAATGTAAAGCATAAGAGCCAGACAATATTTGTTTCAGAACCTGGGTTGCTGTTGCTTATTGGGTGGCTAAATGTAGCCACCAATCACGAGCGCTAGCCAGGGTTCCTGAACCAAAAAAATGCAAAGTCTCCATAGCTTACATTCCTACTTTTTCAGAAAAAGATACCAAGAGAACAAAGAAATATTTATAATAGTAGTACATTAGAGAGTTGCTTAAAATTGCTGCTCTATCTGAATCATGAAATAAAAAAATTGGGTTTACTATCACTTTAAGTTACTGTGCAAATTAGACTTTGAACCATGTAAAACATTACTTGTACTAATCCTACCTAGGTATGTTTTCCACTGATGCTTGACACAATTGATTACTAAACATATATAATATATGAACATTCTATATTCTGTATTACACATGTGTATGATTACATTTATATTTTAAAAAACAAAGCCGATATATATTTCTGATGTTAACATATATCTTGTTAGAAATAAAACATTTATTACATATGATATTTAATATTCACCTTCATGGACCTCTTCAGCTGGCACTGATGTGTCCATTGTCCCCTTACAATCCGTAAACAGATTCATCTGAGATGACATTGGCCATCATCTCCCTCCCATGACCTTAGGTGTATCCTCTTGCTAGGACCACCACCCTGTCCCACGTGCATATTTGGCCTGCTGTGCCAGCTTAGCTTTGGTTTCCCTCCCTGCAGTCATGATAGCGGTGTTTAATGCTGGCAATAGAACGATTACGTCCTAAGCAGCTGACTGCCACTCGAATCTCCTCCCACAGCTTATTCCGGACAGCCGGCCTCAGGTTAGGGTTCTCCAGCTGAGCTGCCCTCTCCAAGTATGCCTCAACAAGAGCCTCCTTCTCCTCCTCAGAGTACCTCTCCTCTCTAAGCCTGCCCTTCACACCTGAAGGGCCAGCAGACACAGACTCTCCCTCCTGTGACTGGGGACCAGCCCTCTCTACCTCCTCTGTCCCTGCAGGCTGTGACAGGCTACCACCAGCCCCACCCCCAGTTGCCACAGTCTGCCCCACTTTCCCTTTTCTTTTTGTGCCTAGCTGAGGCTGACTCCTCCTCACTCCCCCCACCTCCATTCCTCTTCCACCCTCTCTCCTTCCTCCTCTGCCAGGGTTTGAGGAAGGACAAATCCTCCACCCAAAACCTCGGCCCCTATTCCCTGCCCATACTACTCCCTACTTCCCCCCTCCCCCTCCCTCTATCCACCCTCACCACTGCCCTCCCCCTAGCCACCCCCTTCCCAACTCCACTAGGCCCTATCCATCCCTTTCTCCTTCCTCCCTAACTCTAACCTAACACTAAAGTCCCTAGCTCTACCTAACTACACTAAGTCACCTAACTAAACCCTATATTAAATAGCCCCAAAACTAACTACCTAACCTATCTAGACCCTAACTATCTCTATTCTATATCCCTCAAAATAAAAATAAAATGTGGGGGTGAAAATAAACAAAGGGATGTAAATGAAAAAGGAAAAACTAAAGGAGGATTAGAACAAAATTATAGACAAATAATAAGGGATGCAAATGAAGAAAGGGGTGAGCTATATAGTCAAATGAAACAAAAAATATGGGATGTAAAAAATAAATAGGATGTGAAAAATGTATATATATTAAAAAAAAAGTTATATAGTGAGGAAGGGAAAGGTAGTCAAAGGGGGGATGGGAAGTGGAATAAGGGGATTAATGAAAGGAGTAATAAAGGAAGATGGGGATATGGGGGTTAATGAAAAAAAATATGTGAATGTGTTTGTATCAAATAAAAGTGTGTATGTGTGTGTGTGTGTATTTGTGTGTATAAACTAATGTGTGTTAATTAACTAATGTATGGATGTGTGTGTGTGTGTTCCTAAGATTTATAAGAGGCCTACAATAAGAATATATGAAAATCAAATATCAAACTCTCCACTAACTCTCAAACAACTCTCAAAAACCCAAAACTCCTACCAACGACAACTAGCTCCCGTGTCTTTCTCTCTAGAGGCGATCACAGGTAAAGAGCGCAGGCGCAAACCGTTATTCTTATAGACAGAGGTCGGGTTACCATGGCAATGCACTTGTTATGGCGCGCTTTTCGACAAATCCGACATCGGTTGGCAACGCAAACTTACGTACGGGCCGAAAAGAGCGACTGCGCGCAACACGCTAATCTTTTCAATGGAAACCTGGTACTAAAATGGAGCCGTAAATTACCTTTAGCTGTCGTCCGCTTCGGTAGCTTACGGCTCCATTTTTAACGACTCAATGGAAGCGAGCTCATAGCTGGATAGTTACACCAATAGAGCCCAATTCCAAAGCCCAGTCCTAGATGTATCAACACAAAATAAATTGCTGTCACAAATAAAATGTTGTGTGGGGACAACTTTATCAGGGGTAACAATTATAACATAGCAATTCATAAGTGATAGCTTTGGAGAATTTTCAATTCAAATACATAGATTTAATCACATGTATATACTTATATACATATAAACATATAATTATTTAGGTATATAAGCATATACATATATATTTTAATTTGCTTCCCATCACTGCACAACTTATCCCCTTTGCTGCACTAGTTCTCACAGCATGAGAACGAGGCTTTCATTGGATCCTATCGAAGCACGCTTGCGTACAATGCAAACACTAGGTCGCGTCCACATTATTATATATATAGGTGCATTATATATCTTTGATACTTTGATGATGATAGTAAATAGGTTTGTGCTGGATATGGTGTCTTGCTTTTTCTTTGTGTTTTTTATTCAATTCATACAACACCACTGTGTACCATTGCTCATGATGATGATTAGATTGTATATACATGAGTAAATGTTTCTATTTGCCTTTTGTATGGAATGATATGATTGAAAGTTGGTCTTATTATTAAGCTTTAAACTCATACCATATGTGTATGTAATGCTCAATGTATGTCTTGCACAAACCTGGTGTAACAGACCTTTTCACAGCAGTCATTTTTGATATGAAATAGTAGAACAAATACAGGTGTTAGCAATGACATTAATTAGGGGTTCCATTCCATTTAGGTTTACGATAGTCAGGTTCCTGCTATTGCTCAAGTATAAGAGGAGGTCACACAAAATATTTCCCACTTTAGCCTACTGAAGACATTTTTTCTGGGGGGGGTTCTGTTTTTTATACTGCATACAAATATCCTGTATTTTTCTGGTTGTATTCTAACGAACATACAGAGAAATAATTACATATGGTCATTATACCATTGCTAAAATAAAATAACATATCTAATGGTGGCCTAAAACTTTTGACCAGTACTATATATATATATATATATATATATATATATATATATATATATATATATATATATATATACAAATATTTCACATTCTAATGTTCTTTAATGTTCAGGGTCAGTGGCAACCCCTTCTTCCCCCTGCCACTGAACCCAAAACGTCAATAAATGTTGACCATTTTGCATTGAAAATCTGGAGAGTGCATATTTATATATGTGGTATTCCAATATTGCACCCAGGAATAGATATATATATATATACAGATTTATATAGAATATTTATTTATAATTACTTGGAAAAAAAATCCCTTTATGTAAACTGTACCCTCTATTTTCTCACATGAAGTTTTTCAAACACTTCTAACTTGTTGCCTAATGTTTCTTTTTTGAGATGAATTGAAAACCACCGTGTGACTATCTAGAACACCCTACATAAACCCTATGTAGAAATGACCACTTGCTTTTACTTGTCACTGACATTACACACTAGTGTAACCTCACATTTGATCCATTGCAGTCTGTCACACCTAGTTGGCTCAATATGCATTGATTTATTTGCATGAGCCACCTGTTAATGGGCTACATTTTTTAGACATGGTCATTCGCAGCTTTGGTAAATCCAGATCTTAGTGTGGGGATCTGAATCATGAAAGTCTCATTTTTACCTTACTGTCCCTTTAAGACTGACATATTTAGCATAATTGTGCTTAGTTAACTTAATAGAACATTTAATTTTGATATTTCAATATTAAATTGTATCTACTGAGTTTTTACCCATATCATTTGAGATAAAGTGTTGAGAATGGGCGTCTGCAGAAATTTCTCCAGGGCGGGCAAAAAATGTGAAATATGATTAGACAATATGTAATATATATAAATAAAAACCAGGGGTTGAAAATGATCCCAAAATACTACTAGTCCTAGTTTACTAGTGCATTATACATTGAGTCACTCACTATATGCTAAGCTTTAATACACTTTAATAGCATTTTCTAAAGGTGTAATAAAATAAATGTTTTTCTCCAGACTCCTAACTTATAAATGAAAAATAGAAGCAGCATATAGTACACATAGACATCAAGATACACAATCCCAGAGACAGACAGTTAGCCTTACCTTTTAACAAACAAGTTTTCTTTTGCAGTGAATCGCACCGAGAGGGAGGGAAATAAATAAGGTAAATGGGAATAATCAGTGAGGTTGGTAATAAAAGAGGCATTGATACTGCAAGCCTGCCTGTGATACAGAGATACCATTGAGTTAAAGGGACAGTCTACACTTGAATTGTTATTGTTTACAAAAATAGATAATCATTTTATTCCCCAGTTTTGCATAACCAACACAGTTATATTATTATACGTTTTACATCTCTAATCACCTGTATCTAAGCCTCTGCAGACTTGCATGTAAGCTAATAAGTGCTGACTCATAAATAACTCCATGGGTGTGAGCACAATGTTATCTATATGACACACGTAAACTAGCAGTGTCAAACTGTGAAAACCTGTCAAAATGTATTGAGATAAGAGGCTGTTCAATGGCTTAGAAATTAGCATATGAGCCTACTTAGGTTTAGCTTTCAACAAAGAATACCAAGAGAACAAAGCAAATTTGATGATAAATGTAAATTAGTTTATTAGATTAAATTAAGTTGTTTAAAATTGCATACCTATCTGAATCATAAAAGTTTAATTTTGACTAGACGGTCCCTTTAACCACTATGGAAATATTAAACTGTTTTAAACACACCGACTTCCAGTGATATAGACAAAGCAATGAGTTTACCACTATAACAGCAGAGAACGGTTTTACATCCTTTGACTGCTGGGAAAACTCATAGATATAAAATATAAGTTTAAAAATATTTTCAAATTATATAAGCCTTTTAAGCTTGACAATGAAAGCAAAACAGCCCGTATCCTTTTCAATTACTCTTGTAGCAGTTTATAAAATGCTGGCTTTTTTTTAAGGCCCACATTCACACACAATTGGCTAGATTACGAGTTGTGCGTTAGGGTAAAAAAGCAGCGTTAAGAGGTCCTAACGCTGTTTTTTTACGCCTGCTGCTATTACGAGTCTTGAAGGTTGGCCTTACCACAAAACGACTTACGTAAACTTCATAAAGTCTTTTTTCTATGGGACTTCCATAGCACCTGTATTACGAGTCTGTCCTGGGAGGCCAAAAAGTGAGTGGTACACCCTACCTTGTCAAGAGTCCTAACGCATTTAAAAGTCAGTAGTTAAGAGTCTTATATACTCATAACTAAAGTACTAAAAAGTACACTAACACCTATAAACTACCTATTAACCTCTAAACCGAGGCCCTCCCGCATCGCAAACACTATAATAAAATTTTTAACCCCTAATCTTCCGCTCCGGACACCGCCGCCACCTACATTATATTTATGAACCCCTAATCTGCTGCCCCCAACATCGCAGACACCTACATTATATTTATTAACCCCTAATCTGCCGCCCCCAATGTCGCCGCCACCTACCTACATTTATTAATCCCTAATCTGCCGCCCCCAACGTTGCTGCCACTATACTAAATGTATGAACCCCTAAACCTAAGTCTAACCCTAACCCTAACACTACCTATCTTAAATATAATTTAAATAAACCTAAATATAATTGTTATCATTAGCTGCATTATTCCCTATTTAAAACTAAATACTTACCTAAAAAAATAACCCCTAAGCTAGCTACAATATAACTAATAGTTACATTGTAGCACGCTTGGGGTTTATTTTTATTTTACAGGCAAGTTTGTATTTATTTTATCTAGGTAACAATAGTTATTAAATAGTTATTAACTATTTAATAACTATCTAGCTAAAATAAATACAAAAGTAAAATAAAACCTAACCTAAGCTACAATAACACCTAACACTACACTATAATTAAATAAATTTACTAAATTAAATACAATTAAATAAATTAAATTAAATTAGCTAAAGTACAAAAAAAAAACAACACTAAATTACAAAAAATAATAAACAAATTACAGATATTTAAACTAATTACGCCTAATCTAATAGCCCTATCAAAATAAAAAAGCCCCCCCAAAATAAAAAAAACCTTATAGCCTAAACTAAGCTACCAATAGCCCTTAAAAGGGCCTTTTGCGGGGCATTGCCCCAAAGTAATCAGCTCTTTTACATGTAAAAAAAAATACAAACAACCCCCCCAACAGTAAAACCCACCACCCACACAAAACAACCCCCCCAAATAAAATACTAACTAAAAAAACCTAAGCTCCTGAAAAGGGCATTTGGATGGGCATTGCCCTTAAAAAAGCAGTTAGCTTTTTTGCAGGCCCAAACCCTCACCTAAAAATAAAACCCACCCAATACACCCTTAAAAAAACACTAACCCCCTGAAAATCGACTTTTAGTTAATTTATTTAATTCTAGTGTAGTGTTAGTTGTTATTGTAACTTAGGTTAGGTTTTATTTTACTGGTACTTTTGTATTTATTTTAGCTAGGTAGTTATTAAATAGTTAATAACTATTTAGTAACTATTCTACCTAGTTAAAATAAATACAAACTTGCCTGTAAAATAAAAATAAACCCTAAGCTAGCTACAATGTAACTATTAGTTATATCATAGCTAGCTTAGGGTTTATTTTAAAGGTAAGTATTTAGTTTTAAAAAGGAATAATGTAGTTAATGATAGGAATTTTATTTAGACTTATTTAAATTATATTTAAGTTAGGGGGTGTTAGGGTTAGGTTTAGGGGTTAATACATTTAGTATAGTGGTGGCGACGATGGGGGCGGCAGATTAGGGGTTAATAAATGTAGGTAGGTGGCGGCAATGTTAGGGACAGCAGATTAGGGGTTCATAAGTATAATGTAGTTGGCGGCGATGTCCGGAGCGGCAGGTTAGGGGTTAATAAATATAATGCAGGTGGCGGCAATGTCGGGGGCGGATGATTAGGGGTTAATAAGTGTAAGATTAGGGGTGTTTAGACTCAGGGTTCCTGTTAGGGTGTTAGGAGTAGACATACATTTTATTTCCCCATAGGAATCAATGGGGCTGCATTACTGAGTTTTACGCCGCTTTTTTGCAGGTGTTAGACTTTTTCTCAGCCGGCTCTCCCCGTTGATTCAAATGGGTAAATCGTGCACGAGCACGTACGACCAGTTCACCTCTGACTTAAGCAGCGCTGGTACTGGAGTGCTGTAAGGAGCAAAATTTTGCTCAACGCTCACTTCTTGTCTTTTAATGATGGGTTTGTAAAAACCTGTAATATCAGCACGCAGGTAAGTTAGCGGTGAGATAAAACTGCTCGTTAGCACCTCATAGTCTCTAACGCAAAACTCGTAATCTAGCCGTATGTCGTTTTCTTCTTTTTTTTACACAGGTGTTTACATTTGCTTTGTGCAGCGTACACGCCTACCAATCAGAACCTAATAATGACAATGAAATATTTAAAAAGGTTAAAGTAGCATTTTTTATTTTAACATATTTATATGGAGCAGGTCCTCATCGGATCTTTCTAGTAGTAACTGGTTTAAAACAGCTCTTCAGATATAAGAATTGTCCTCAGATCAAGAAAAAAAATTGCTGTTATTTTATATTACCTCATAGTCAACAGACAAAACCTATACAGGCACAACCACCACAGAAAAAGAAAGCACATCAGTGTCACATTCTGAATTTGAAGCCTACATGAAAATATAATTCTCATGGTCACTTTATTTTCCCCCATTATCTCTCTCTTGCTCTCTCTCTGTCACAATATTTTTCTGTGTTTTTGTGCTTTTCTTTTTCTCTTGTGCTGTTTCTCCCTTTGCTCTTTGTATCTCCCTTTTCCATTTAGCAATATATGATGGTGAATACTTTATGCAGATAACATGGTTTTAGGAATGATAAATCACAACTGTTGAAGACAATGCTGGCCTCAAAGAAGTTGGTCCAGGGGCAACTTTGTGTGTGGCAATCCTCTGGAAAAGACTGCTCCTCTTGCAATATATACTCCAAACTCCAATCTTTGAACAAGAAATCATAAAAGAAGGCGCCTCATAGTGTAACACTGTGATATCGGGATAGGATCCACAATTCTTGTTAAAGAATCATACTCACAAAGATGGCGAGCACCCTATTGGGCTACGTGAAGCAGACTGGGATCTCTCAGTGTCTCAGCTCACTGATCCTTGGTGTAGGATAATGCTCCCTTGATATCTCCCGATATCAGCTCAGGATAAAAGAGACTCAGGCTTCCAGTGCATTTTAGGAATGATGGTTTAGCTAATCTTCAAAATTATAAAGACCATGTGGACACATTAAACATTGATCTGTATTTTTTCAAGCACTGCAGTATAAATGTAAACAATAAGGCAATGGACAACATATGCAGAGAGGGCAACTATATATGATTACAAGCCATTAAATAAGCCAGACCAAGCAGATAGATACCCTTTTAAACAAATGCAATTTCTCATATCACCCCTCCTCTCCACACAACTGCCAGAGCAATTGCTGTACATTTACTCTAGCTTTCTGTTTTTAGCTGAAAGATGTGGTCATCAGTGGAGGCTGCTGCCCAGCATGCAATGGACAAGCAGTCCCTTACTTTATTAATAGCCTGTGCTGTGTTCTAAAGCTCACACAGGGGGGTAGTTATCAAGCCGTCAACCCTCAAATACGCGTGGAATTCCGCAGCGTTATTTGTGGCGAGGCTGATACGCCTTAGTTATCAAAGGCTCGAGACCGGCAAAAGTAGAATTTTGTGACGTAAGCATCGATCCGCCGGACTCCGTCCGACACAGATCGATTCTTACGTCACTCCAGATGTTCCGCACACAAGTGCGGCACATTCTCACTACTTTTGCTAGTTATCAAAAAACTAGCTGGTACGCTCGGCACTTTTACGGCCCAGCGTACCTGGTTTTCAATCCGCCACCCCTGGAGGCGGCGGATCCCATAGGAATCAATGGAGTCTGACCATAGCGAAAGTACAAGTTCGCTGCTGACAGACATCCCATTGATTCCTATGGGAGCTGTCTACACCTAACACCCTAACATGTACCCCCGAGTCCTAAACACCGCTAATCTGACCCCCCCCTACACCGCCGCAACTAAATAAAGTTATTACCCCCTAAACCGCCGCTCCCTGAACCCGCCGCAACCTATATTAAATGTATTAACCCCTATCCTGCCCCCCCTACACCGTCGCCACCTATAATAAATTTATTAACCCCTAATCTGCCCCCCCTACACCGTCGCCACCTATAATAAATTTATTAACCCCTATCCTGCCCCCCACTATGCCGCCGCCACTGTAATAAAATTATTAACCCCTAAACCTAAGTCTAACCCTAACCCTAACGCCCCCCTAACTTAAATATTAATTAAATAAATCTAAATAAATTAACTCTTATTAACTAAATGAATCCTATTTAAAACTAAATACTTACCTTTAAAATAAACCCTAATATAGCTACAATATAAATAATAATTATATTCTAGCTATCTTAGGATTTATATTTATTTTACAGGTAACTTTCTATTTATTTTAACCATGTACAATAACTATTAAATAGTTATTAACTATTTAATAGCTTACCTAGCTAAAATAAAGAGAAATGTACCTGTGAAATAAATCCTAACCTAAGTTACAATTACACCTAACACTACACTATACTTTTAATAAATTATTCTTATTTAAAAATAAATACTTACCTGTAAAATAAACCCTAAGATAGCTACAATATAATTAATAATTATATTATAGCTATCTTAGGATTTATATTTATTTTACAGGTAACTTTGTATTTATTTTAGCTAGTTAGAATAGTTATTAAATAGTTATTAACTATTTAATAACTACCTAGCTAAAAGAAATACAAAATTACCTGTAAAATAAATCCTAACCTAAGTTACAATTAAACCTAATACTACACTATCATTAAATTAACTAAATAAACTACCTACAAATAACTACAATTAAATACAATTACATAAACTACTAAAGTACAAAAAATAAAAAAAGCTAAGTTACAAAAAATAAAAAAATAAGTTACAAACATGTTAAAAATATTACAACAATTTTAAGCTACTTACACCTAATCTAAGCCCCCCTAATAAAATAACAAACCCCCCCAAAATAAAAAAATCCCTACCCTATTCTAAATTAAATACATTTCAAAGCTCTTTTACCTTACCAGCCCTTAAAAGGGCCATTTGTGGGGGCATGCCCCAAAAAGTTCAGCTCTTTTGCCTGTAAAAGAAAAATACACCCCCCCAACATTAAAACCCACCACCCACATACCCCTAATCTAACCCAAACCCCCCTTACAAAAACCTAACACTAATCCCCTGAAGATCATCCTACCTTGAGTCGTCTTCACTCAGCCGAGCCACCGATGGAACTGAAGAGGACATCCGGGAGCGGAAGAAGTTAATCCTCCAAGCGGCGCTGAAGAAATCTTCCATCCGATGAAGTCATCATCCAGGCGGCGCTGAAGAAGTCTTCGATCCGTCCGATGTCATCTTCAAAGAGGCGCTGAAGAGGTCTTCTATCCGGGCGAAGTCATCTTCCAAGCCGGGTCTTGAATCTTCCTTCCGCCGACGCGGAACCACCTTCTTCAACCGACGGACTACGACGAATGATGGCTCCTTTAAGGGACGTCATCCAAGATGGCGTACCCCTCAATTCCGATTGGCTGATAGGATTCTATCAGCCAATCGGAATTAAGGTTAGGAAAAATCATGATTGGCTGATGGAATCAGCCAATCAGATTGAGCTCGCATTCTATTGGCTGTTCCGATCAGCCAATAGAATGCGAGCTCAATCTGATTGGCTGATTGGATCAGCCAATCGGATTGAACTTGAATCTGATTGGCTGATTCCATCAGCCAATCAGATTTTCCTACCTTAATTCCGATTGGCTGATAGAATCCTATCAGCCAATCGGAATTGAGGGGACGCCATCTTGGATGACGTCCCTTAAAGGAGCCGTCATTCGTCGTAGTCCGTCGGTGAAGAAGGTGGTTCCGCGTCGGCGGAAGGAAGATTCAAGACCCGCTTGGAAGATGACTTCGCCCGGATAGAAGACCTCTTCAGCGCCTCTTTGAAGATGACATCAGCCGGATCGAAGACTTTTCTTCAGCGCCGCCTGGATGATGACTTCATCGGATGGAAAGATTTCTTCAGCGCCGCTTGGAGGATTAACTTCTTCCGCTCCGGATGTCCTCTTCAGTTCCATCGGTGGCTCGGCTGAGTGAAGACGACTCAAGGTAGGATGATCTTCAGGGGATTAGTGTTAGGTTTTTGTAAGGGGGGGTTTGGGTTAGATTAGGGGTATGTGGGTGGTGGGTTTTAATGTTGGGGGGGGTTGTATTTTTCTTTTACAGGCAAAAGAGCTGTTTTCTTTGGGGCATGCCCCCACAAATGGCCCTTTTAAGGGCTGGTAAGGTAAAAGAGCTTTGAAATTTATTTAATTTAGAATAGGGTAGGGCATTTTTTTATTTTGGGGGGGTTTGTTATTTTAATTAGGGGGCTTAGATTAGGTGTAAGTAGCTTAAAATTGTTGTAATATTTTTAACATGTTTGTAACTTATTTTTTTATTTTTTGTAACTTAGCTTTTTTTATTTTTTGTACTTTAGTTAGTTTATGTAATTGTATTTAATTGTAGTTATTTGTAGGTAGTTTATTTAATTAATTTAATGATAGTGTAGTATTAGGTTTAATTGTAACTTAAGTTAGGATTTATTTTACAGGTAATTTTGTATTTCTTTTAGCTAGGTAGTTATTAAATAGTTAATAACTATTTAATAACTATTCTAACTAGCTAAAATAAATACAAAGTTACCTGTAAAATAAATATAAATCCTAAGATAGCTATAATATAATTATTAATTATATTGTAGCTATCTTAGGGTTTATTTTACAGGTAAGTATTTATTTTTAAATAGGAATAATTTATTAAAGTATAGTGTAGTGTTAGGTGTAATTGTAACTTAGGTTAGGATTTATTTCACAGGTACATTTCTCTTTATTTTAGCTAGGTAAGCTATTAAATAGTTAATAACTATTTAATAGTTATTGTACATGGTTAAAATAAATTGAAAGTTACCTGTAAAATAAATATAAATCTTAAAATAGCTAGAATATAATTATTATTTATATTGTAGCTATATTAGGGTTTATTTTAAAGGTAAGTATTTAGTTTTAAATAGGATTCATTTAGTTAATAAGAGTTAATTTATTTAGATTTATTTAATTAATATTTAAGTTAGGGGGGCGTTAGGGTTAGGGTTAGACTTAGGTTTAGGGGTTAATAATTTTATTACAGTGTCGGCGGCGTAGTGGGGGGCAGGATAGGGGTTAATAAATTTATTATAGGTGGCGACGGTGTAGGGGGGGCAGATTAGGGGTTAATAAATTTATTATAGGTGGCGACGGTGTAGGGGGGGGCAGGATAGGGGTTAATAGGTTTAATATAGGTTGCCGCGGGTTCATGGAGCGGCGGTTTAGGGGTTAAACTATTTATTTAGTTGCGGAGAGGTGCGGGATCAGCAGGATAGGGGTTAATAATTTTATAATAGAGGGCGACGGTGTAGGGGGGCAGGATAGGGGTTAATAAATTTATTATAGGTGGCGACGGTGTAGGGGGGGCAGATTAGAGGTTAATAAATTTATTATAGGTGGCGACGGTGTAGGGGGGGCAGGATAGGGGTTAATAGGTTTAATATAGGTTGCGGCGGGTTCATGGAGAGGCGGTTTTAGGGGGTTAAACTATTTATTTAGTTGCGGAGAGGTGCGGGATCAGCAGGATAGGGGGTTAATAATTTTATAATAGAGGGCGACGGTGTAGGGGGGGGCAGGGATAGGGGTTACTAGGTATACTGTAGGTGGCAGCGGTGTCCGGGGAGCGGCGGTTTAGGGGTTAATACATTTATAAGAGTTGCGGCAGGGTCTAAGAAAGCCATTAGGCAATCACCAAAATGCATGGGAATATATACTGTGAATTCTTGTACTCACTCATTAGGAGCTTGTGCCTCAGAAAGATGTAAATGATCGCACATATTTGATAATTGGAAAGGTTTTTAAATTGTGTGCTCTATATGAATTAGGAAAATTTTATTTTTACTCTAGTGTTCCTTAATAATGCACCCATCCATTTTAACAAAGTCTTCCAATGCAACAAAATTTTCCACAGTGTGATATTTTTTCTTTAAAATTTCTGTTGAGGATCAGGATACAAAAATTGTGAGATCAACATGTGTAAGTATTAAGGGCTAGATTAAGAGTCGATCGCTTTTTATCGTTCCTGCTCACGTGCTAACTACACTCAATTTAGGCTCTTTGCGCTCGTCTGGTAGCGTGCGTATTTCAAGTTGAAAGTAAACATTTTTGCTTGTGTGCTAACCCAACGCGAGTTAATATATTCCCCCATAGACTTCAATGGAGCGAGAAAAGCAGAAAAAAACTAACACCCTTACTCGCACACTAAATCGAATTGCCATAAGCCCAATACCCACTGCAAAGCCCCACTACACTGCCACGCCTCCACTTTCTAAGTCCCTGCTACTCTATTAAATGGACATTAAACCCAAAATATATATTTCATTTATTCAGTGAGAGAATACAAATTTAAAAAAAATTCCAATTTACTTCTATTATCAAATTTGCTTCCTTCTCTTGTTATTCTTTACTGAAGAGATACCTAGGCAGGTAGCGTGCACATGCCTGAAGCACTACATGACAGGAAATAGTGCTGCCATCTAGTGCTCATGCTAATGTATAATATTGTTTCAAAATTGCTGACATATAGTGCTGCAGACACGTGCACACTCCTCAGTTTATATACTTGCTTTTCAACAAAGGATAACAAGGAAAACTAAGAAAATGTGTTAACAGAAGTAAATTGGAAAGTTGTTTAAAATTATGTGTTCTATCTAAATTATGAAAGAAAAAATTGGGTTTTATGTCCCTTTAACACCTAAACTGCCACACCCCAACATAGCTAATTACCCCGCTACACTATTAATTTTCTAAACAACCACACCCCCACATCGCTAAACCCCACTACACTATTATTCCCTAAACCGACACACCCACACATTGCAAAGTACCCCTCTACACTATTAACTCCTAAACCACCACACCACAAACATCACAAAGCCCCTGCTACACTATTAACCCCTAAACTACCACCTCTCCATATTGCTTAGTCCCCATTACATTATTAACCCCTAATCCACCACACACCCCATATCACAAAGTACTCCTCTGTCATTTAAGCTTCTAAATCGCCCCAATCCCCATTGCAAAGTACCCAATAACCAGCTAACCCCTTAACATCTCTTAACAAAAACGAACTAATGTTATTTAAAAAATATAAAAAACTAACATTACATTAAAAATAAAAAAGAGCTTTAGGGCACTGCACTACCAAATGCCCTTCTACAGACAATTTTTAACAAAATGCTCTTTTCAGGGCAATTTTTAGATTAGGTTTTTTTTAAGATAGTCTTTTTTGTTGGTTGGGGGCGGTACTTGTATTGTTGAATGTGAAAGTATTTTTTATGTGGAAAAGAGTTATTACTTTAGGGCAATGCCCTACAAAAAGCTCTTCTAAGGGCTATTGTTATAGTTTATTTTAGTATTAGTATAGGTTTTTTTTTTTTTTATTCTGGGTGGGTTTTTAAGTGGAGCTTTAGTTTTAGAATAGGCATAACTGTTTTTTTTATTTTTTTGGTAAAAAAACAAATTCTGTAATGTTGTTTTTTTATTTTCTGTACTGTCAGTTTTTTTACTGTAATGTTAGTTTTTTTTATTTTAATGTAATGTTAGCTATTTATTAATGTAATGCTAGATTTTTTAGTTTTAATGTAATGTTAGTTGTTTTTGTTTACTTAGAGGTTGTTAGGTTAGGGGGTGATAGGAGGGTTTACTGGTTAGGGGGGTCTAGAGGTTAGTGGGTACTTTGCGATGGGGTTGTGGTGGTTTGAAGTTAATAGTGTAGTTGGGTACTTTGTGATGTGGGGGTGTGGTGGTTTAGGGGTTAATAGTGCAGTGGTAGTTAGCGATGCAGGATTGTGTCTTAGTTTTGGTGTTAATAATGTAGCAGGTACTTTGCAATGTGGGTGTGTGGCAGTTTAGGCATTAATAGTGTAGCTGAAACTTAGCGATGTGGGGGTTTTTCTTGAGTAAATAGTGCAGAGGGGTTACTTTGCGATGGGCTATGTGGTGGTTTAAGGGTTAATAGTGTAGTTTAGTGCAACTTTTTCTTCCGGCCAAACTACATGTTCGAGCAACCACATTTGCTTTTAACTTGTAATACAAGCAATACAAGCAGACATTGTCGCTCACCACCGCCAAAAGAAAATATGGAGAGCATAAATTATACAAAGTTGGCGTAAATGATTTTGTAGCAATTTAAACAGAGCACCACTTGTAATATGGATTTTAGCTTAAGAAACACTGCAAATCTCACAGTTTTGCGTTTATGATCCCCGCACTAACGATAGCACATCACTCGTATTCTGGCCCTAAATGTGAGCACAGGTATGCAATCAGAAAAGTACTTTATGAGGGACCTCCTGAGCAAAGTATTGATATATTAAATGTCCTGGTACAGGGACTAAGAGAGGGGAGTGATGAAGAGGGAGAGGGTTGTGGGAAGAAGGGGGTGTCCATATCACACTCACCATAACTATACATATTTACTAACGCAGAAGGACCCACATATATTTCAGTTCTCTAAGATCAGTTTCCAATTAAGGATATGCCTGCAGGGCTGTTTCTCAACATTTTATTTTTTATTATTTATTTCAATAAGCCTTTTTATTTTGATGGGGCCTCTGGATACCACATTGGTTGCCTTGCGGTTTATCTGTCTGTGCCTTATGTGTTGCAAGCTTTTTTTTTCTTCATGTCCTTAACCTATGTTCCTGCCATCTCTTAGAAAACAGAAACAGTTTATTCAATACAAAACATTATATATTATAGACATTGGTTATCTCTATCAGTGAAATGGCCAAATAAATAAAACTTTAATCTTCTGTCTCCCTAGTAGCCAACACTGATCTTATTTTGAGCACAAGTCCTAGACTAAATTAGATGAAAATTCGTTTTACTCTTATAGTTAGAATCAATGGTTCATGTGAGAGGCCAGTTTCAATAACTGATCCACAGGAGTCACAAAATAATGCTTGCTGTCTGAATAAGTGTGTTCATGCAATAGAACAACCACAATATATAGATTGTAAACTAGAAAGTATCTCTGCAGTGATAATGCAAAATAATTCTCTGATGGTCATGAATAACATATTTTAGTGGGATTACACAGTAGTAGTACTACTGACAAAAAAGTTTATATATATACTGTATATAAACACAGTATATATATATATATATATATATATATATATATATATATGTGTGTGTGTGTGTGTGTGTGCATATATATATATATATATATATATATACAGTATATATATATATATAAGGTAAAAAATAAGGCTTACATTTTTATGACATTCAACTCAATTAGAGCATTCTCTTATTGCAAAAGTATTTCCCCTTAATTGTTGACATGAATTTACAATTGTATACCATTAATTTTTTCTGAAGTCTAATGAATAAAATTAAATGTATATCTGTTAGTTTTATTATTTCTTAATATGGGAAATGAACATTAATTTTAGAATTTTTTTTTTAAAAAGTGCCTAAAAAACACCCGCAAAATAGAGGGTATTATAGTTTTTTTTTTTATTAAAAAAGCATTTTTTAAATACATTTTTTAAATAAAAAACAAATGCATTAGGCAGTGTTAAGCGGTTAAAAGAGACGGGTGTGGGGTGTTAGATAAAAAATGACACCGAAAAGTGCCTTTACATTGCGGTCTGAGGGAACTGTGAGTTCCCTGTAAATATATGTGTATATGCTTAAATATATATTTATGTGTTAATATTTAATATTTGCTGCCATCGCTATGCTACTTACCTCCTTCGCTGTGCAAGGTGACACACGGCATGAGAAGGAGCTCGTGTTCCCATTGCTGTCAACTTGTAATTAGCGTGCACTGGTATTACTCAATGAAACTCTAATAACGCTTTTGCAAAAGCGATATTTAGAGCTCTACTTGTAATCTGGCCCAAAATTTGAAACACCAAGAAATTACATTTGATAGAGGCCAAATTGAATTCAAGGTTGCTAGGATGTTGAATTCAAAAAGTCCAGAAATCAAACAAAAAAATAACTGGACTATAATATATTGACAATTCTCTCAATGCAAAGAGTTAGTGGAGTTTGTGCTTTGTAAAACAATTCAAGCCACCTGATAACTAGGTGCTCTAATGAACTGGAATGGTCAAAAAACAAAACCCTTGACTCCTCCCATAGTTTGGAGTAGACTTTTATATTTGTCCAAAATAACTTTATATTCTAATTGGGTGTTTTTTTGGCTCTCCCTTTGAATAGTAGGTCCAAGTCTGTTTGCGTTGATTAAGGTGTCAAAATTATATATGTAATATAACTGAAAGTTTTAGTAAGCTCAGATGGTTGGGTAAACATGCAAAATGATAAGAAACACATTTTCTCATGCTTGTTAGCATTTTTTCCTGAGGTTTTATGCAGACTTACTTGAAAACAAAATATATTATCAAGTAAGCAAAACATGAAGGCAGACTCAACCTTGCATATAAATTAGCATTTATGGAGAAAGAACCTTAAAAACAGAAACAGGTGCTGTAAATATCCCACAACAACCTTAAACACCAGCAGTTGTATGCATATACAGGGAGTGCAGAATTATTAGGCAAGTTGTATTTTTGAGGATTCATTTTATTATTGAACAACAACCATGTTCTCAATGAACCCAAAAAAACTCATTAATATCAAAGCTGAATAGTTTTGGAAGTAGTTTTTAGTTTGTTTTTAGTTATAGCTATTTTAGGGGGATATCTGTGTGTGCAGGTGACTATTACTGTGCATAATTATTAGGCAACTTAACAAAAAACAAATATATACCCATTTCAATTATTTATTTTTACCAGTGAAACCAATATAACATCTCAACATTCACAAATATACATTTCTGACATTCAAAAACAAAACAAAAACAAATCAGTGACTAATATAGCCACCTTTCTTTGCAAGGACACTCAAAAGCCTGCCATCCATGGATTCTGTCAGTGTTTTGATCTGTTCACCATCAACATTGCGTGCAGCAGCAACCACAGCCTACCAGACACTGTTCAGAGAGGTGTACTGTTTTCCCTCCTTGTAAATCTCACATTTGATGATGGACCACAGGTTCTCAATGGGGTTCAGATCAGGTGAACAAGGAGGGCCATGTCATTAGATTTTCTTCTTTTATACCCTTTCTTGCCAGCCACGCTGTGGAGTACTTGGACGCGTGTGATGGAGCATTGTCCTGCATGAAAATCATGTTTTTCTTGAAGGATGCAGACTTCTTCCTGTACCACTGCTTGAAGAAAGTGTCTTCGGGAAACTGGCAGTAGGACTGGGAGTTGAGCTTGACTCCATCCTCAACCCAAAAAGGCCCCACAAGCTCATCTTTGATGATACCAGCCCAAACCAGTACTCCACCTCCACCTTGCTGGCGTCTGAGTCAGACTGGAGCTCTCTGCTCTTTACCAATCCAGCCACGGCCCATCCATCTGGCCCATCAAGACTCACTCTCATTTCATCAGTCCATAAAACCTTAGAAAAATCAGTCTTGAGATATTTCTTGGCCCAGTCTTGACGTTTCAGCTTGTGTGTCTTGTTCAGTGGTGGTCGTCTTTCAGCCTTTCTTACCTTGGCCATGTCTCTGAGTATTGCACACCTTGCGCTTTTGGGCACTCCAGTGATGTTGCAGCTCTGAAATATGGCCAAACTGGTGGCAAGTGGCATCTTGGCAGCTGCACGCTTGACTTTTCTCAGTTCATGGGCAGTTATTTTGCGCCTTGGTTTTTCCACACCCTTCTTGCGACCCTGTTGACTATTTTGAATGAAACGCTTGATTGTTCAATGATCACGCTTCAGAAGCTTTGCAATTTTAAGAGTGCTGCATCCCTCTGCAAGATATCTCACTATTTTTGACTTTTCTGAGCCTGTCAAGTCCTTCTTTTGACCCATTTTGCCAAAGGAAAGGAAGTTGCCTAATAATTATGCACACCTGATATAGGGTGTTGATGTCATTAGACCACACCCCTTCTCATTACAGAGATGCACATCACCTAATATGCTTAATTGGTAGTAGGCTTTCGAGCCTATACAGCTTGGAGTAAGACAACATGCATAAAGAGGATGATGTGGTCAAAATACTCATTTGCCTAATAATTCTGCACTCCCTGTACTAGTCTAAAGCAAAATGATTAAAACCTATGGCCCAGATTACAAGTTTTGCGTTAGAGGCTATGCGGTGCTAACTAGCAGTTTTCACTCAATGCTCACTTACATACAGCACTGGTATTACGAGTTTTTACAAACCCGTAGTTAAAAGACAAGAAGGGAGCGTTGAGCAAAATTTTGCTCATTACCGCATTGCAATATCAGCGCTGCTTAAGTCAGCGGTGAGCTGGTGTAACGTGCTTGTGCACAATTTCCCCATAGGAATCAACGGGGAGAGCCGGCTGAAAAAAAGTCTAACACCTGCAAAAAAGCAGCGTAAAACTCCTTAATGCAGCCCCATTGATTCCTATGGGGAAATAAAATGTATGTCTACACCTAACACCCTAACATGAACCCCAAGTCTAAACACCCCTAATCTTACACTTATTAACCACTAATCTGCTGCAACCCACATCGCTGACACCTAAATTATAATTATTAACCCCTAATTTGCTGCTCCGGACACCGCCGCCACCTACATTATATTTATGAACCCCTAATCTGCTTCCCCCAACATTGCCAAACCCTCTATTATATTTATTAACCCCTACTCTGCAGCCCCCAATGTCACCGCAACCTACCTACACTTATTAACCCCTAATCTGCCACCCCCAACGTCGCCGCCACTATAATAAACATATTAACCCCTAAACTGCCGCACTCCTGCTTCGCAAACATTAGTTAAATATTATTAACCCCTAATCTGCCACCCCTAACATTGCCGTCACCTACCTACATTTATTAACCCCTAATCTGCCGCCCCCAACGTCGCCGCCACTATATTAAAGTTATTAACCCCTAAACCTAAGTCTAACCCTAAACTTAACACCCCTAACTTAAATATAATTTAAATAAATCGAAATAAATATTACTATCATTAACTAAATTATTCCTATTTAAAACTAAATACTTACCTGTAAAATAAACCCTAAGATAGCTACAATATAACTAATAGTTACATAACTAGCTTAGGATTTATTTTTATTTTACAGGCAAGTTTGTACTTATTTTAACTAGGTAGAATAGTTATTAAATAGTTATTAACTATTTAATAACTACCTAGTTAAAATAAAGACAAATTTACCTGTAAAATAAATAAAACTTAACCTAAGTTACACTGACACCTAACACTACACTATAATTAAATAAATTAACTAAATTAAATACAATTACCTACATTAAATTCAATTTTCTAAAGTACAAAAACAAACACTAAATTACAGAAAATAATAAACAAATTACAGAAATTTAAACTAATTACACCCAATCTAATAGCTCTTTTAAAATAAAAAAGCCCCCCCAAATAAAAAAAAAAACCTAGCCTAAGCTAAACTACCAATAGCCCTTAAAAGGGCCGTTTGCGGGGCATTGCCCCAAAGTAATAAGCTCTTTTACCTGTAAAAAAGAATACAAACAACCCCCCAACAGTAAAACCACCACCCACACAACCAACCCCCCAAATAAAATACTATCTAAAAAAACCTAAGCTCCCCAATGCCCTGAAAAGGACATTTGGATGGGCATTGCCATTAAAAGGGGCAGTTAGTTATTTTGTAAGCTCAAACCCCTAATCTAAAAAATAAACCCACCCAATACACCCTTAAAAAACCTAACACTAACCCCCTGAAGATCAATCCAATCAGCCAATAGGATTGAGCTCGCATTCTATTGGCTATTTCAATCAGCCAATAGAATGTGAGCTCAATTCTATTGGCTGATAGTATCAGCCAATAGGATTGAACTTCAATTCTATTGGCTGATTGCATCAGCCAATAGGATTTTTTCAACCTTAATTCCGATTGGCTGATAGAATTCTCGCAGCCAATCGGAATCTAAGGGATGCCATCTTGGATGACATCACTTAAAGGTACCTTCATTCTGTTTTAGTCGTAGGAAGAAGAGGATGCTCTGCGTCGGATGTCTTGAAGATGGAGCCGCTCCGCGCCGGGTGGATGAAGATAGAAGATGCCGTCTGGATGAAGACTTCTGCTCATCTGGAGGACCACTTCTGCCAGGCTTGGATGAAGACTTTTACCATCTGGAGGACCACTTTGCCCGGCTTGGATGAAGACGTCTCCCGATAAGTCGATCTTCAGGGGGTTAGTGTTTTTTTTAGGGGTGTATTGGGTGAGTTTATTTTTTAAATTAGGGGTTTGGGCTTGCAAAAGAGCTAACTACCCTTTTAAGGGCAATGCCCATCCAAATGTCCTTTTTAGGGCAATGGGGAGCATAGGTTTTTTTAGCTAGTATTTTATTTGGGGGGTTGGTTGTGTGGGTGGTGGGTTTTACTGTTGGGGAGGTTGTTTGTATTTTTTTTTTTACAGGTAAAAGAGCTGATTACTTTGTGACAATGCCCCCGCATAAGGCCCTTTTAAGGGCTATTGGTAGTTTAGTTTTGGCTAGGTTTTTTTTATATTTTGGGGGCTTTTTTATTTTAATAGGGCTATTAGATTAGGTTAATTAGTTTACATTTCTGTAATTTGTTTATTATTTTCTGTAATTTAGTATTTTTTTATGTACTTTAGATAATTTACTTTAGGTAATTGTATTTAATTTAGTTAATTTATTTAATTATAGTGTAGTGTTAGGTGTTAGTGTAACTTATGTTAGGTTTTATTTTACAGGTACATTTGTCTTTATTTTAACTAGGTAGTTATTAAATAGTTAA